>NC_052104.1:4514500-4550921 GCF_012273895.1 Zerene cesonia | reverse complement strand
AAGACGCTCCGCTAGACTGACCGCCGCCAATCTTGTTCCGACACAACTTAATGGATGGCGCTAGGGATGCGCCGTCACATACATAATATGCTTTGTATATTACGTACTCAAAGTATACCTTCAAATCAATGTTAAATAGCTTTTCTTACTAGGTATTTACAATGTAGAAATAAAGTTCATTTAGAGTTTTATTTTGGTATAAGGACAACATTTTACAAGGGCGATAACGGGTGATAGAATTTTCCACCTTAAAACCTGTACGTAAAATTTATAATTGAGCGGTGCCTCCTCCTCCCTTTCAAAAGTGATATTGCCATTTGCGCATACATAATTGTTATTGAAATTGAATCACTTTGTCTTTTATGGCATATCCTCAATTTGATAATAGTGAAGTACTTGACCTAAATATAAGAATCGAGTTTATTTACACATTTGCATATAAGAAATTTTATTCTTGGTGAAAGATAATAATTTATGAAATCGCGCCTCGGTTTACTTTCTTTATTTTATTTGGACAATAAATACGAAGTATGGAGATAATTACAGAAATATGAAAATTTTAATGAATAATTATATATAAGGAGAAGATTTCAATCCAATGCCCATACATACCTAAAATCAGAGCTACCCCAGTTGTTTCTGGACGTATCCGGCGTCGATTCTGGAACGTTCCAAGATACCATAACGTAAAATTTTAGCCGCCTTTTTTATTATTAGCGACCTTATAAACAGTTTGGTTGAACTTCAAATTCCAGCACATAGCCAGTTTATTTAAAATGATTATCTATATTCTGAAAATTAACAAATAATCGATTTTGAGTGATGCTTATTCTGATTATAATGCATGAGGTTTAAAATCTGAGCTTTCATAATCTTAAAGTAACTGTCAACAGTATAACAGTTCATTATAAGAAAATCCGCTCTTTCTAGAACGTCTGTGAAGCAGCAAGGAAATCAAAACAACACAGACAGCTCATGTTAACAATGCCGGAGAAAGACCGCGACGACGCGTCTAGTAACAATTACTGAAATTGGAAACTATTTAATACTTTTTCATTATACCCTTATACCCATGTCTTTGACCTTCTAAAAGGGCCAACTAAGTTTTTTTATATACAAATTACTGTAACATAAAACGTATAATATGTAGGTTCACTCGTAGGATGTTATTGATTACGATCGCAGTATGTGTAGAAGTCGGTAAACATACAAGACATAAAATTTTAATAATTCACGATAAAAACATTTGATTACTCAACTCAAGCGAAGAACAATTAAATTCTTGATAGTAATGAAAATAATATAACGATGGTGTAAGCACACTTAGCAGTTTTTGTTGATCTTAAATAAACGAGTTAACAATCAGCAAATAAAAGCTTGAACATACCTCGTTATTAATCAATCTCCGTAACACTCCTGAGAGGAAAGTTCTTTTATTCACCGTTTAAATAATAGATGGACAGTTAAATTAGTATTACATTATTATTAATGACGAAGAATGAAATGAAATTTTAATTGAAATTATAATTATCTCCATATTTCACATTTTCTATTCGTAAATAAACGGTAATAACGTACATTTTGATCAATAATTTAATTAATTGCCTTGTTATTGTACTTTCTTAGCAGACACTTAGTCATGTTGTTTTCAAGAGAAGATCCGGGGGCTCGTCTGTAAATTCCGATAGCAAAAAGATGCGTGACGATAGTATTGACGCTTTAGGGTCAACATAACAGAGGTCTCACGAGATACCCTCTTGAAATATGGTTCTTAATATAAATCAAGTGCCAACAGAGCATTGATCAGTTTTACTTTATTATTCAAGTCAGACGAATGGATTTGAATGATTCTAATTAAAGTTTGTCGAATGTTAGTTCATATAATTTACGTATTTGGTCATTGTAATTATTATCTTTACATGCTTGTTAATGGGATATTCCGTTTGCAGTATTCTAGAGGAAATGACGAAGATGGTGCTACTAGGTGTTGTGTTGTGGGCGGGAGTGACGTTTGGGAGTCACGTCGCCCCTTACCCGTTGAACCTGATCGTAACCACAGGTAAATATTAATAGATTAAACTTGCGTAGTATTTTTAACATTTAAAAACCCGATATTAACTATGCTATTTTACAGAATTCATCCATCCACCTCCGATGTATGATTTCCCGTTTCCAAGCGCTCAAATGTTGAAGAGATTGCCGCCTGTCACAGCGGCGCATACCAACAAGTCGATAAACTTCAGTAAGATGTCGATAGCGATGCTTGAGCGCTTGGAGGACAACCTTGAGGCGTCGGGGATCAAGCCCCAGCCAGGATCTGCTGCTCAGGGATTAGCCATTGCTGGCTTCCCATCAAGTGACGCAATGAGATACGAAAAGTCATCGATGATTATTTCGAAAGCGTCGCAAAATCTAGTTTGGACTCGTTGTACAAGGTTAGTTACAAATGCGTGATCAATTTGTATGCTAATAAAAAAAAATATTTGAAAATTATAAAACATAATGATGAATAATGTTGGAAATGGGGTCTTTAAACTTATATATATATTTATTGTGATAAAGATTGCTTATCGGTGTTTTTGCACTATTGAAGTTTTAATATCAGCCCCGACTTCGTGTCTGGATCAGACTTTCCTCTTAATATCCTAAAAAATTGTTTGTTATGTGAATTTCAATGGCATTTGCGTTGTATAAGACGTTCAATACAAAATGCTCAACTCACCTATTCATATTAAAAAGCCATCAAAAATGGCTAGCCTATAAAATATAATAGATGTCGATATTAAGAAGAAATTGTTCCATTTAGATTCGGCTTGGCGCATGATGAGTGTGCGAGCTTCATAAGCACTCTGAATTTGCGTGAGAGTGAGTTTGGCGGTGAATGCGCGCAATTAGAAAGGTTCACGTGTCGTACGAACAAGATGTCGTCCCGTTACCGCACTTTCGATGGCTCCTGCAACAACCCAGTGCGTTCGTCTTGGGGCCAGGCGCTCACGGGATACAAACGCCTCCTACATCCTAGATATGCTGATGGTATTGAAGAGGTTAGGATGATAATTTTATAATACTCTCATTTCCAGCTCGCCGTAAAAAAATAAAAAAGCCTTAAAATTAATTACTCATATCTTCCATCATTACATTTTTATCCGACTTCAAAAAAATGGAGGAGATTATCAATTCGACTGTTTTTTGTGTTTGTTATCTCATAACTCCTTACTTTGTGAATCGATTTTGTGATTCTTTTATATGAAAGCTGCTGCCTCATGTGGTTCCATTTAAACTTGGTCTAGTTCTGAAAATTGGATCGCGTTTTAATCTTGTTAAATATAATTACCTACTATCATAATTACCAATCTGAATTATTGTTAATTTTTGCGAAAAAGAGTTAAATCTTTACGTATCTTATGGTTCAAATAGATTAGAATATTTGAAATAGACGAGATAATAATGATTGCTGATTCCAGAACGGATCAACAATAAAATCAAACACTGACATATATATCTTTGTTTCATAAACAATTTGCTCATTGTTTTGTGTTTGCAGCCACGTCGTGCCTTAAGCCACAAAGATCTGCCTTCAGCTCGACTCGTGAGCAACAAATTAGCTGGTAATTTGGATGTACCCAATGAGAAGAAGACCATTGCTTTGGCGGTGTGGAGTCAGTTTGTTTATCATGATCTGGTTCATACGCCTGTGAGGAAAACGAGTAAGTAATTATTTATTTTTTCTACATAATGTGTTAAACGTCCCCAGTCTTTATAAATAAATATATATATTATCTATCTACATTTTAGTTATTGTTCTGAAAGATTTCATCACGATAAACCCATGCAATTTTTACAATTCTATAAAATCACACATTAAAATCCTATACCTTAGGGAGAAGAATGATGGAAAACTGTCCATGTCTAATTAAACTTTGTTTACAATATTTCCTTATAAATTGAAAACCTTCTAGATTATACGATGCTTAGATTGGCGATTACTATGGCTGTGTATCTCAAAATAATCCTGCTTTTTATACAGTATGATCTGTTTCATTCAAAATATTCGTTTCCAAGGACTCGATGTTAATTGATAAAAAAAATTACGTGAGTTGAATTCGAATTAAAAGACAGTAAACTACCAACAACGCAGGCAACATCTTCTAAAGCTCCCACGTGCATACAATGTATTGTTTTGATAATGTTATCTACATTGAGTCTCAATTTGTAATCTATCCAGAAAAATAAAGCACAAATAAATAAAATATATATGAAAAAAATTCGGTGGACATGACATGATACAAAACCATGAACCATACACAATTACACCTTAACAATAATAAAACGTGCCATACCGCCGCTAAGTAGTATCTAATTCAGCGTTTGCTAGGAGAGCGTCTAGCGCTGGTTTTCAATTAGAGCCATAAAAAAAAGAAATAAATGTATTTATAACAATTCCTTTTTAATCTCAGTTCACACTGACCAAACGATCCGATGCTGTGACAGCAGCGGCTTGGGTCTGACCCCGCGGTACCTGCACCCCAGCTGCATGCCAATCTCAGTGCCTGATGACGATCCGTTTTTCAAGAACAAGTATGTTACTTGTATGGAGTACACGCGCTCCGTCACTACGTACAGAGGAGACTGCACTTTCGGAGCTGCTGAACAGGTTGGTAGTCTAGAAATTACAGCGAGCGTAGTCACGGGGAGACTCCCGTGACTAAAGTAGACTCGTAATGTGTTCAAAACGTCGGGTTAATAATATAATGATAAATCGCGTTTAAGATCCGTTAAAAAGTTTTTAATTTCTAAACGTATAATACTCGGAAAATCAAACACAAGAAAATACTAGGTTGGTAGTCGTTTATAGTTAGTATTGGTATGTCATTTTACTGCTATGTATACCATTGAATGGTTTCGCATTTTAACAGAAAAATTAACACGCGTCTCGCTTGTTCATTCTAAAATGAAGTTAAATCTGTATTTTAATATGCCTAAATTATATAATGAAATCTTTTTTTTTTTACAAAATCAACAAACGCTAAGACGTTGTTTTATGTTATTAAAAAATTGAACGACCCCAAACAAGCATTTCCATGTTTGGATAATAAATAAATATTGAAAGTATTTTGGTTCTCTGTATGTATTAGAAGACTTATGGTTTGTATTAATCAATAATAAAATTTTATAATAAGCCTACATTTGTAAGAAAAGAGTGTCATTTAGAAATTAAAAACTTTTTAACGAATAAATCGCGTTTAAAATAAACGCGATTTATTCATTATATTATTAACCCGACGTTTCGAACACTACAGCGAGCGTGGTCACGGGGAGACAAAAGAGTGTCATTTTGTGTACCTATAGCCACATCTATAATTGCCGAAATCTTTCTTAAAAACACACACAGAGGGTAAATTAAATCTGTAATACATTTAAAACTAGTGATGGATAAAGCCGATTTTGCTTATAGCCTTAAAATAACTAGTAATAACTGTGTTATTTATCATTTTATTAGGGTCCTGATAAACGATGTTTGTCTTTCAATTTATGGCCAATTGACGTCACTGTGTTTACTATACATAAATAACCTTGTAATACGACATTATTTAAAGCGCAGGTTTGTGTTGCAAATAAACAATGCACACATTCTAATAATTATGTACTTGACACTCATTTGCCCTTACACAGATACTGTTAAAAACAAAAAAACACAAACGTTTATTCAAACAATATGAAATATCAATAACCTACTAAAACAATTAATCTGCGCAATTCTAAATATTTATCATTAGGAAGTTATGAATCAATATCTACTTTTCAATTTCACAATATATTATCTGAAAAAATTAACCATCTTATTTATTTGCACTTTGAACCTATTTGTCTTGTAAATTACAAATGATAATAACAATTAATTGCGCATTGTTTATTCTTTAGAAGTAGCTATGATTTATTAGTTTTCTTTATCCTTCCTTGTCGATATTGTAATAATAATACAATAATATATTAAGATAAAAATATCTAGATGAACATCCATCAAACGCATAGGAAATAATAAGTAAATAATAATAGAAAATGAAAGTGTTAAAGAAATGTCATGCAATTAAAAAAAAGCCTGTCCAAACATCACATTGTTAGCTATTTAATGCCCCATTAACCAGGCATTTTACTGACGGAGAAAAATGTTTCTCTCGGTAGTACTAAAATAGAACTAGATGTACGTAGTAGCGAACATCTAGGTGGTAAATATGCACATTGCACACATAGACATAATGTAAATTAGAGATACGTAGACTTAAATAAATAACAAACCATTTTCTATCACAATATCACTTACGTCGTTTAAAGTTCTTACGAAAAGTAATATGCTTTGTTTTGAATACAATATCTATTATTGAATTTATTACTATAACTAATACTTATTACTTTAAGTATTAGTTATGCTTTAAATGACAGATAATATTAAATATATTCCAGTTTATATTTACAAATAAATAGTTATTATAAAATGTTTGAACACGTTTTAAGAAATATTTATAACACACTATATAGCGAACATGCTTCCAAATTTGTTATTTATTTCAATGGAAACAATGATTATTATTATTACCAAGTAGCATAACACATTTGTAAATAGATACTGTGAGTTACCAATTCAAGACTTGTTCAAGAATGATTCACCATTAATTACACAATTGATTACTTCATTTAATACGTTGAATAGTTTGTTTATTCCCTCGTTATTTATTGAAGACTAGCTGCGCCCTGCGGTTTCACTCGCGTAAGTCTGTATCCCGTAGGAATATCGGGATAAAAAGCCTATGTGTATTTCAGTTGTCCAGCTACCTACGTACCAAATTTCATTGCAATCAGTTCAGTAGATTTTGCGTGAAAGAGTAACAAACATACACACACACCTACATCCATCCACACAAACTTTCGAATTTATATTATTAGTAGAAAGGATTTATAATAATTAATATACAACTGTGGACATCAGTTCATAACATTCTATTGTCAGTCTATCAATATTGAATACTATCTAATTCACGTTTGAATAAAAGATGTTCCATATGAACATTTCTCTACTGCAGTCTAGATGTACCGGTTTATTCTATAAATAGTTCCCCTCTATCCGCTCGTTATATTGCATTCTACAATCGTAATAGTAAGATAATCGTTGAAGCATTCATAGAGCACGATCGGAGCACGTGGCTTGAAGGTTACCTACCGTTTGCTATCGATTAATCTAGGACGAACGACGATCAAAATAAAACAATCATAATCAATAGAAACAATTTTCCTGTTTATCGTGCTGTTGTTACCTACTTGTTAACAACTCACACGATAAATGAATAACCATTGCCCCATTGTAATGTAGTAGTTATATAAATATAGGTGAAAATGTATAAGTTTCTAATTGCAATAAAATAATTCATGTATAAACTTATGTAGCCGTAGTATTTTCTTGTGTTTGATT
Source organism: Zerene cesonia (assembly GCF_012273895.1). Lineage (NCBI taxonomy): Eukaryota > Metazoa > Arthropoda > Insecta > Lepidoptera > Pieridae > Zerene > Zerene cesonia. Next base: position 4,543,456 of record NC_052104.1, on the reverse strand, counting down.
TTACGCGAGTATTATACATTTAGAAATTAAAAACTTTTTAACGGATTTTAAACGCGATTTATTATTCATTATATTATTAACCCGACGTTTCGAACACTTTACAGCGAGCGTGGTCACGGGGAGACTTATGTAGCCGTTATATTCTTATAATAGACATTTCTTTTAGCAAATGTGGATACCAAATACTGATTTCTGTTTGATACCAAAGTATATTTCAGAGTAACTTTCGGTTATGCGTATTGGATTGGATATTACGAACTGGAACCATTTCATTAATACCTTGGGGTCCTACGTGATACGATAACGATACTACTAAACTACAACAATTTAATTTAATATCAATTAGGATAAAGACAATGAAATAAGATATATAGAGCAATCAATATTGGACGGTTTAAATAATGACTGGATTGAAATTTATTGGAAATTACTACATAGTTTTCTTAATTGTAAGCTACATGAATATTATTTTATATTATAGAATATCATCAAGTATTAAAAATAAGCAATAATTTCATACTTACGTGACATCTTAAAAATGTTACTTCATTAGCGGCAAGTTCTTTTTCCTATCAAGCGATTGTTATTGAAAAGAGCACAATGAAATATCGTTTATGTACGTGATTATAGATGACAAGTTATATCGTTGCTTATGGCTTATTTGTTTGAGCCGCGTGACTAGACATTTTTAAAATTTCTTATTTTATTTAAAAATCTAGTAATTTAGGGCATTACAAAGAAATTATCTTATATCTATACTAGACGCTCCTCCGCTCCGCCCGGGTATCAAAATTCCTGTTTTATGCGAAGGGAGCATTTAATCGGGATTAAAAGTATCCTATCACCTAAGTCAGCTCACACTCGGTATATCAAACTTCATCAAAATCCATTCAGTAGTTTCAGCGTGAATGACGGACAAACATCCAAACAAACAAACTTTTACATTTATAATATAGGTGTGATTTACATTCCTACAATTAATAGCTAGTACATTCTTATGTTAGACTAAAATTGGTCCCAATCAAAGAAGTATTTCAAAATACCACAGCATTAAATGTGACCATCCTTCAGATGAACCAAGCCACCCATTTCCTGGACGGGTCACACATATACGGCACAAACAGTCGGGATGCAGCCGCTTTACGGGAGAAGACCGGAGGCCTTTTGAAGACTTCCAACATCGATGGTGAAGAGCTATTGCCGCTGGTCTCAAATCCACTTGAAAAGTGCCTTGTCGATAGCAATGATGCTGCATGCTTTAATTCTGGTGAGAACTACATTTATTTTTAACAACAAATAAATAAGTTCTAAATTTAAAGTTGATATTCTTTATTCGAGTTTGATTTCGATTTTCTGTATATATAAATTTTATGAAATGTTAACTGATCTACGTTCTTAGCCTAGAAGTACAATTGTGTTGTTCACAACATTCACGAATACAACGAAACTTAAGATACAACGCTTTATTTTTACGTATTTATATAAATTTTGGACGTGTCGAATGCATCATCCTGTACTAAATTGGTGCATTCAATTAAAATACTTTTCCCTCTAATTAGGTGATGTTCGTGCAAATATGCACCCCTGGTTGACGGCAATCCACGCCCTATTCGTTCGGGAACACAACAGAATCGCTAGAAACCTAGCCGTTCTCAACCCTGGCTGGAATTCTGACAAGCTGTACCATGAGGCCAGAAGAATTGTGATCGCTGAAATGCAGCATATTACCTACAAATACTGGCTACCAGCTCTAACTGGTGAGTTAATAGACACTTATTATAGTTATTAATATAATTATAATTTTATTTCGTTTTTAATCTGAATTTATTGCTTTATATATTACTAGCTGCGCCCCGCGGTTTCACCCGCGTAAGTCCGTATCCCGTAGGAATATCGGGATAAAAAATAGATGTTGGCCGATTCTCAGACCTACCCAATATGTTTACCAAATTTCAGAGGAATCGGTCAAGCCGTTTCGGAGGAGTATGGCAACGAAAACTGTGACGCGAGAATTTTATATATATAGACTAGCTGCACCCGGCAAACGTTGTTCTGCCTTGCTCTTATCATTTAGCTGTATGAAAAATAGATGTTGGCCGATTCTCAAACCTACCCCATATACACAAAAAATTTCATCAAAATCGGTCAGGCCGTTTCGGAGGTGTATGGCAACGAAAACTGTGACACGAGAATTTTATATATATAGACTAGCTGCACCCGGCAGACGCTGTTCTGCTTTACTCTTATCATTTAGGGGTATGAAAAATAGATGTTGGCCGATTCTCATAGATACCGGATAAGCACAAAAAATTTCATAAAAATCGGTCAAGCCGTTTCGGAGGAGTATGGCAACGAAAACTGTGACACGAGAATTTTATATATTAGACTAGCTGCGCCCCGCGGTTTCACCCGCGTAAGTCCGTATCCCGTAGGAATATCGGGATAAAAAATAGATGTTGGCCGATTCTCAGACCTACCCAATATGCTTACCAAATTTCAGAGGAATCGATCAAGCCGTTTCGGAGGAGTATGGCAACGAAAACTGTGACACGAGAATTTTATATATATAGAAGATAACATTTCCGTTAGTCGTGTTAATTAACTATACGTATTTTTTAAGTTTGATCTTAAACCAATACAATGACTTCGACTTAGAAGAAAAATATATTATATGTAGTATCGTTGATATTATATTCGAGTTTATCATAAATTACTGAGGCAAATTGATTATTAATATCTACTACTAATATTATAAATGCGAAAGTTTGTAAGGATGTGTGTGTGTTTGTTACTCTTTCACGCAAAAACTACTGAACCGATTGCAATGAAATTTGGTACGTAGACAGCTGGACAACTGAAATAATATATAGGCAAGAGGCTTTTTATCTCGATATTTCTACGGGATACGGACTTACGGGGGTGAAACCGCGGGGCGCAGCTAGTAAACAACATTTTTAACTACCCGGTACTTATAAAATAAATGATGTGCTTCAGGTAGTCAAGTGATAATATATGAATAATATATGAATTAACTAGCAGGCGTTTACAACGTGATCATATACTATATTACTGACACGTGCCATGTAAACATACCAATTGACTATATACTTATGTTAATCACGTGTAGTAGGCACTTGATGTTTACTACTATTTCAATGATCGGTCATAATTATATTTACAAAGTAGTGCAATTCTATGTATCAAGGGGTCAAACAGGCGAATGAACCAATTGCGCTATTATAGAGTACTAGCTGCCCCCCGCGGTTCCCACCCGCGTTCACCGCGTAAATCTGTATCCCGCAGAAATATCGGGATAAAAACCTAATGTGTTATTACAGTTGTCTAGCTATATACGTACTAAATTTCATTGCAATCGGTTTAGTAGTTTTTTGCGTGAAAGAGTAACAAACATACATACACATGTAATTATCTTCACAAACTTTCGCATTTATAATATTAGTAGGATAGGATATTTTGGTATGTATTTGCAATTTAACATACAATATGACATACAAATGCGCTTCTTAAAGTAATTAACTTGAATCATTGGCTTCGATAAATAAATGTTTAATTTTATCGTGTGACGCAAATGAAACCAAGGTGCAATGTAGTAGTGAAGTCCCGTGTCCCCTAGTGGGGTATGGGGCAGGTGATGTACATCCGTTTCACTGATCGATTTTCTTTAGGGACAAGTAGGTGATCAGCCTTCTGTGTCCTGCCAGACCGAGACATTTTTTTTTTGTGCGTCCCCACCGGGAATAGAACCCAGGACCCCTCGGTTCTACGCTCACGCGTTAACCACTGTACCAAGGAGGCGATCAAGGTGCAATGTGCTAGCTTGTAAAACGTTGCCTATAAGTATAGATTGCACGGGAATCGTGACCTAATTACTCCTTTTTTATATAAACATTTGATTTTTTTTACTTTTTATTTAGTTTGTTGTTAGGGTATGTGGGTTAACGTTATCTTTCAAAACGACTTTTAGTGACTTTCACTTCTTAAAATATACGAAGAATAAATTACGAGAACGGGTTTGAATGATTATGGTTTGAATTCGGCGTATGAGATTTGATTTCTTATTTGATAACACGGAAGTTGTAAGTTCGAAGTCTGGTTATATCATATACCTATCTGCTTCATAGGTTCGATACAATAGTCATATATCGTAATTGATAAAATATAAACTATCCTATTTCATTAAGTTGGATCAACTTGCACATTTTGTGCAAATTTGATTTAAATCGGTTGAGTAGTTGAATCCATCGCGGACAAGGTGTCACGTAATTTATATATATTACTAGCTGATACGGCAAACGCTGTTCTGCCTTACTTTTATCATTCAGACGTATGAAAAATAGATTTTGGCCGATTCTCAGACCTACCCGATATGCACACAAATTTTCATTAGAATCGTCCCAGCCGCTTCGGAGGAGTATGCTAACTAACATTGTGACACGACAATTTTATATATATAGAGATGATAATAATAAAATGTTATTTACTTCTTGTAATTTTACCAAAAACAATGAACAATTATCACCATCACACCAATTCACAGGCAAATCGTTCGACGAGCTATACGACAGCTACGATGTCGGCTACAACTCCGATATCGACCCCACCGTCACCAACTCCTTCGCTACCGCGGCCTTCCATTTCGTCAACAGTCTTCTCGACCAGGACATTCAGCTCGTTGATGACAACGAAAACGTGACGTCATCGCGTCTAGCTCAGTTCTATTTTAGACCAGAGCTGGTGGCGAAGAAGGGGGGGATTGAAATGCTATTGCGCGGTATGACCAGCCAGATATCGCAGAGATTGGACTTCAATTATGACGATGATGTAAGTACTGGTACTTTAATTCGTTTAGAAAATAAAATGTAATTTTTAAAACAACTGTTGATGAGCATAGCTTAAGAAATGTCAATATAGTTAACTCTCGTTTATCCGAAGTAAATTTTAGAAAAAAATTTTCGAGGGAATAAATAGGTAACAACATAAAAAATCAGTTGATCCCCTTGCCATATGACTCATTTTGTCTAGTAATGATAAAATAAAAACTTGTAGTTTTCCTTTTTCAATTGTATCTCAGTGTTGTTATATGTCATCAATACAATATTTTCAAACTAAAACATTTATTTATTATATTGACGTCAGCAGTAATATGCAAGCTTATTCAAAACCATATCAATAACAATCCACCTGGATTTCGGTTTATTCGAAATTTTTAGTATCTAAAACCGTATATAAGTGTATAATCTATGATCTAATACGGCCTCTGTCGAATAAACGAGTTTACTCTACTTACTAAATTACATTAATAAAATTCATGCATATGAATCATATATTTCTGATAAGCATAAAAAGTTGTGAATAACTTTTAATGTCGCAAAAATTTTCCATAATATTATATGACATTATTAAAACAGTTGGGTATTGGGTTCGTGGGTTCGTAATACCACAGATAACATAATACTATACTCGTATAATCGCATGTAATATTGTAAATAGCATTATTGAACGGAAATGTACCGAAAAGCATCACCGCAATGTTGTAATGCGTTTATTTAAAGATAAACACTCAAATACGTGCATACACATAAATTTGTTCATTTAAAAACATTTGAAAGTCAAGTGGCGGTCGATAGACTAATAATAATAATAATCATTTGCATTGTTTTGCGTGCCTCCGCCAGGACCAAGTAATTGGCAAATAATTGTAATTTGCAATTATATTAGATGTATTTAACATATCATATTTTAAGATTCTGTCATGTAAGTACAATATTATATTAATGGTTTTGTTACAAAAACAAAGAGGAGTTCTCTTGTCGAGTGTGTACAATTTGAATGTCTTTATTTGAATAATACATACCTTGAGAACTCGTAAATAATTTACAAGGTAAATGAGACAACATACAGGCCTTAACCTTGTCGATAAGATTATTTCCGGTACAATGGATTTGTATGTTTGGTAAACTATGATGTTGTAACGGTATTTTATAATTTAAAAAAATAATGTATTTAAAAATTTTTTACATAGTCTGACAGGTGTAGTCAGTCTAAAGACTTTCTAGATGTCGTTACACTTCAAAAGGTTCACGTTGTTGGAACTTTTTCTTGATAAAATTAATACCCATGTAACTTTCAAATAAAACAATAGACGATCAGAAAGACACGGGTTCGATTTCGGTTATTTTTCGGGTCAGAAGCGCTCTTAAGTCTTAATGTTGATCGTATTCTTATCATAACGAATTGAATTTCAAAAAAGATCATTATTATAATCAATGTACTTACCTTAATACCTTACATGAATAATAATTATTTATTATACAGTACTTAAAATTTTTACTTATATTATAAAGCTGAAGAGTTTGTATGTTTGAACGCACTTATCTCAGGAACTACTGGTCCGATTTGCAAAAATTCTTTCAGTGTTAGATAGCCCAATTTTGAGGAAACTATAGGCTATATATATGTATATACCACGGGCGAAGCCGGGGCGGATCGCTAGTAATTTATAATTGGCTCGACGATCAAACCGTTACTTGTACATCAGTAGTAATAACATTACAAAATAAATAATACTTCTTTAACAGTTACGCAACCAATGGCTGGGTGGGTTGGACGTGTTGGCGGTGGACGTGCAGCGCGGCAGAGATCACGGGATCCCGGGGTACGCGCAGTTCCGATCGCTTTGCGGCCTACCCGTCGCTACCTCCTTCTCACACCTGAATGACGTCATTCCGCAAGAGGTATGCTTACTCTGATATATGAATAATACATAACATAACATATTAAATACAAAAACAAACACAGACTATAAAATAACATAACATAACATATGAAACACATAAACAAACAACAAAACATAACATAACATTGAATAACACAATGTTTAAATATTTTGAATTCTTCAAATTTATATATTTAATAATGCTTTACATAAAAGGACGATTGATATATATTTGATACCAATTGAGACCCTTGAAAACTGTGAACAGTACATGCTATAACTTAATCCAAAAAACTTTTGATTAAAAAAGTCCCAAAATCACTTAATGCATTATTAATCTGGTGTGCACTGTGAATAAGTTTTTAAAGAGATTTTGAAGCGGAAATCGCTTCACGTTTTCTTATTTATGTGTTTGTATTTCTTTAGAACTTCCTCATTTTGACGGAAATCTTTATATTCATCCGAAGTGATATTTTATACGAATTATTTCAAGCATATCTGTATGCGTTTGTTAATTTACTTTAAAAAAATAGCACTAAAGTTGAATTTTAATGGTCAATGATATTAGCATAAATCTTGATACACATTTAGTCACAAGGAAACTAGGACTGTGAGATATTTATCGCCTTATTCAAAGAAATAGTTGGAACGAAGTTACTTATCGCGCGTGGTGAAGGGGGGGGAGAACACTTTTTGCTTTAGTAAGCTATTGTAAGATGTGCGGTGTGCGCATGTTTCTCTGTCTGTCTCTCTCTCTCTCTCTCTCTTATAGAAACGAAAGGTACTTCGTTCCATCCGCGTGTCCCTTGACACCTCTCAACTTTTTTCATATATTTTCTGTATTAATTCCAGACCATAGAGAAGTTGTCCGAAGTGTATGAGCAAGTGGGTGATATCGATCTAGTGGTTGGAATGATGGCTGAGACCCCCCTCGCGGGTTCCTTGATAGGACCCACCGCCACTTGCTTGATACGTAAGTGCTATCTGTTTGTATAATATTTAAATAGACGGAAAGGGAGCATGCAAGAAAAACCTCGGGTCTCTCTTTCCTGTGATTACACGGGCAAAGCCACGGGCGGAAACCTAGTTTTATATATGTACTAGCTGCGCCCCGCGGTTTCGCCCGCATATCCCGTAGAACTATCGAGATAAAAAGTTGCCTATATGTTATTCCACTTGTCCAGCTGTCTACGTACCAAATTTCATTGCAATTGGTTCACTAGTTTTTGCGTGAAAGAGCAACAAACACACACACACATCCTAACAAACTTTCGCATTAATTATATTAGTAGGATATTTAATGAATTGTAAAACGAATACCCACGGGCTGCGCAGGCGAGCAGGTGTGGCGCACGCGCGCGGGCGACCGCTACTTCTACGCGCACGCGCACGAGGCGGGCGGCTTCAGCAAGCGGCAGCGCGCCGAGCTGCGGCGCGCCGGCCTCGCGCGCCTGCTCTGCGACAACCTGCGCCTCGCCGCGGTCCGCCGGGACGTCTTCGATATCGGGTGAGATGTTTTACATTAGCTTTTGCACGTGTTAAATTTAAAATTTAATTGATGTAAACATCAATCTTTTTAAAAAAAGAGTTTTGTTTTAAAAAAAAAACGGTTGTCTGTAATGACACATGAGTCATGTTTTTTCGTGCGTGCAGCCGGCTCAATCGAATTATAAGAGGTGGTCACGTCAAAAACCGTTAAAATCCGTTGTGTAGTCTCAAAGATTTAAACGAAGCATAGATAAAGCGATTTTTATACTTACATTGTATATAAATTGAAAAAAGTTTTGGAAGAATGGGAAACATATTTATTGATTTATTGACATTTTTTTAGTCAGTAGACTACGCAAGAACATTGTTTCTTATCGAAATCGTAGTCAAATTAATGTTAGTCTGTCTGTCTGTCTGATTGTAACACTTCTCTTTACCGTAAAAGTAATCTCATATATAAAGTAACTTTCGATAAGCTGTGCCATATTTATATATGTTGTTCTCTGTAGAAACTGCTTTCCGATTCGGTGGTAAATATTAATACTGTGTTATGACGATTTAAAAGTGGTTCTTCTTTCTCGAATGAAATAAATACATGTTTGGATTGAGTTTAATCTAGTAACTTGTTTGTTTTACAGAAGCCCCATCGTACCTTGCGATGAAATAAAGAAAGTGAACCTCGAGGCATGGCAAGACCCCGCGCAACAGCCGGATATTTTGACGCGCACCAATAAATGGCTCAAAAACAAAGTTGCCAGCTCTAATTCTACTAAGTAGACTGAATTAATTGAATAAAAACATATTTACGTTAATAAAAATGAAAATGGCAATAAAACTACGAAATTTAATCTATCTATAATCTATATATTATAATCTGTATGGGTTTTGTCTCGATACATGTGTGCGTGGATACCTTTAAATAAAATCTTTAATGTCAATTTTCATTTTTATTTTCATAATTATTGACGCCGTTGTGCCGAAAACAATTCTTAGTTCATTTAGTAACGCTTAAAGAAAAGATTTGTTATATTCAGTAAAAATAGCGGTAATAAATTAATTGGTAATTCAAATTGGTAAATTGAGTAATAATATAATTGAATATAATGTCACTGTTAAATATTCACACATTGTTGGTAAATGTGCTAAGGATATATATATAACTTCATAGAAATTTACTCACGCACAGATAATCTATGAAACCCGCCACAGATAATGTACGCATTTAGATATCATAAGACTTTGGTTGTGTGAATGAGTTTTAAAATGACAATATGAGTAGCTTGAGCCCTAAAAGTGATTATAGTACTTTTAAAAGCATTTATACTCGTACCGAAATATGTTGCAGTATTTTAGTTAGGTTATATGAACCACGTTGATCGAGCTTGGATCGAAATTGTCCAAGTGTCTGTCCCTTGTGGACGCCATGAAAAGTGGCTGTGATAACGTGTGAAACAGCAGTGTAGTTAAGGCTAAGTTTTTCTAGATTCATATGTTAAAAGATCTAGAGAACTCAACGCGAGAGTCTTCTACTATGTTAGTGATTTTAACAGGGAACAATATGTTCTCTCAGTGTTTAGGGAATAGACGAAATTGTTACATGGCAATACTGAAATTGTGAGTATAACATTGTAAACCAATTATCGCCCTATTTCTGCTTCCTGTGATGTTCATCGTTGACAATGGAGCATAGACAACATTTGTGTTTTTTAAAAGATAAAAAAAGGAAAAAGAAGCGGTAAAATATTTTGAATAACGATTATCTTCGTACAAACAAAACATGTAACTTGTTGAGATTTACTTTCGCAGCTGTATTGAACACAAAATTTCGTATCTTTTGAGTTTTTATAAATTGTGCAGAAAAATAATGTTTTGATAGTTTGGCTGTGTTTGTACGTTGTAAGTTTATTCCTTTTTTGTGTATTTCTTATACCTATTATCTCTATTTACTTTTGTTTACGTTACTTTAATTTCTAAAATATGATCTTCTCGAAATATGCATGCCTATAGTTATGAGCGATTATACAAAAAATGTATTTACATATGAATAAAATTAATTACACGTGTATGTCGATAACCAAAGACTGTTTTAAAATTAATTGTTATTACTTTGTAAGGAAATTTGATAATAAAAAAGGTGACGATAAATCAGTTTGTATTTGATTGATTAACTACGAATTTTAATATTTAATTTATGTGGAATATAGAGCGATAATTTCTCTTTATTTACCGTCTTGCCCTTTTAATTTAATTGTATTTTTCTTAATATGTATTAATGTCTGTTTGAAGTCAGGTTTTGTAATTTAACTTATTTCCTTTTTTTTGTATTTGACAATAAATCTTATTTATCAACAGCCACAATTGTTTTTCATTTTTTCTCTGAATGTGCCTAACATTTACCATCAGATAATCACGCTTTTATAAAATTGTAGTACCGATAACCTTAACAGTAAAACAGTAATTAATCACAATACACACTGTATGCCAAAGGTTTTATATGAAGGCCTTATGGCTGTAAAAATAAATGGGTTTTGGGAATGGGATTGTATATATTTCTAAGGCGTCTTCCTATCTGCGGAAACATTTATGCCATAATAGATATTTAAAGGGTCACTTAACTTTTATCGGTCTTTAAGTCTTGAGGTACACAGGGGACTTTTTCAATATTTTTGCAATAACATAAATAATTGACGACCGGAAAGAAGGAATGGACGGGGAGGGTGAGAAAAAGGAAACGGGCCGCCGGCTCCGACACTGACCGTACGAAACACATTAGCATACGACTATTTCACGCTGGGCTCCTTTAGGAGTGTGGTAATTCCCCGGTGCGAGCTGGCCCAATACATACTGAAGCGTCTCGACTCCCGCAATAGAAATTTAAAAAACAACGATTAAACGAACTCTTAATTTAAAATCAGAATAAATAAATTACATTCTTACATATTTTAAAATATGATTATCGTTCTATTTTTTCATAAAATAATGATTGCTGAGCCTTCGAATTTAAAGCCAATAAATAACCAATGCTAATTCGATTACTTAATCGAATAAGATATAACTTGAAAAAAAAAAAAGGAGAAACAAATACTGGAAAGCTAATAATTATAGTATATACTTATAAGTCTTATTACCCCAGTAACTTTGATTAGGTATATGAGACTTAATCGCAAAGCCCTTAGGTCGTGAGAAGGTAACATTAATGTAAGTGCTACTTGTCCTAATAATATTATTATGTGGTAAGTTAACGTCATTTCAAATAAGTGGAAATAATTTCCTAATGCATGTATGATAAATTGTGATACCAAGTATTAATAAAATTTAAAATTTACGCAGGTACCCTTATATAACATTAATAAAAAAGGTAACGTCTATTTTTTATGTTTTATCCTTATTGGTAATCTTGTGAATGAGTGAAACTATTTATTTGCGATTAATAACATTGTGTTTTAATTCTAACTAAAACTGCAATGTGCATAAAATTATACAGTTTTATGCACATTGCAGTTTAACGGATTCGCTTGCTATTATTATGTGTATGATGTGTAGCTATTAATTATGTATTTAAAAGATCATATCATATTATCGTTTCAAATTGCTTTCAGAAAGACGATTTTCGTTGTACGACTTAGTGTATATTTTTATGTATATTCAGTGATTTTCCCGCCTAGTTCGAATACTATCTAGATGTACCGTCTAATTATTTAAACCATATACTTATATTAGTCTTGTTAAGCTCTAATAAAATGATTGCGCAAACCCAAATTAACTTGCGCAACACTGAAAGCAGTGTATATAGCAACTACTAATTGTATTTTAATGGGCACCCTGGCATAAAAGAATGCTTTCAAGGTGATAAAAGTTTTGACGTGATCTACCACATGGTGTTTAATCACAGTATCGAAACAAAAAAATTACTCGTAAATTCACTTCATGGTCATGTTATTATGATAATGATCAGCTGTGAACGATATCAGGATATTAAAACGAACCGTAATGAAGGAGCGAATGGTGTTATTCTCGATATTTTAATACAACTCTTATTTCAATGGACGGATGGATGTATAGGTATAGAATTGAAAATTTAAAAATGTATATTTATTTTTTAACGGCTTGACCGATTTTACTTAGTGCTAAATAACCGTTTGAACAACTTAACTTGAGTAAGCTAGTTTTTTATAATATTCGGAATAAATTATAATCTGTCTGTGTAGTACAAATCATATCCTTAAATTCTTGCTCAATTTACGACATCGGTGCCTAAAGTAAGGACACCATTAAAAGTTTTCGTCTGCGGTCATGTTAGGAAAGTATAGATTAGCAACAAGCATTGCACCATTTGGTTTGCTCTCGTAGTTTTGTTAGTTATATATTTAGGACATATACAACATATCAGATACATTCGTCTTTATGTAATGGTAACTCTCGGTTGGATCGTTTTATTTACCGAGATTTTAGTTTCTAAGATTAATTGAGAGAATGAAACAGATTTTTTAGCTATTAGAATTTTTTTTACTAGTGATTGAAAATTCTTCTTATGAGCACGCTTCGGCACGAATTTGGCCAGATAGCACCGGGGAAGGCACCAAACCCTCGCAGTCCTTTCTTTTATTGCTGATGTCAATCCTTTCCTTATCCTTTATCCCTTTAAAGCGGGTAACGTATTTTCAGCGATCTTTCCTCTTCAAATGACATAAAAAAAATTAAAAAAATTCAATATCTTTTTTTCTAGGAAGGTACACACATCTTTGTAAGAGTATTTTTGTCATAAATAAAAAGGTAACAAAAGCGAATATTTTCATAAAAATGGCGCCTGAAAAAGATATTATTTCCCCCATCGTAAAATAAAGGACAAGAAATTCAATACTTGGACGTGACCCTTTATCGCTTCCTTTCAATTTAACTTGCGATATTTGAATTCAAAAGAAAATAGTCATGGAAACATAATAATTTATTGTGACGGGGCGATCGACCTTGGGTCTATCTTATTGTATTGTAGATCTAATATCTTATATTTTTGAGAGTATTATTGTCCCGCACTCTTTGGAATAAAGTACCTAACTGGCATTGAATTTTATGAGGTAAATTAATCGTTGTGACTATAATATGTCCAGGTACTGCATGAATCATTTGTAATGACTTATCCGGTTGCATTAGTTTTTGGCTATAAAAATTAAATTATATTAAAGGCATTATTTGTAATTGGTACATTATAACATAGGTGACTTTCATTTTTATGTAGGTATATAAAGTGGTGTCACGGGAAAACTTTATGACGCTGCTATCTATATTAGTGACTGTCTCCTTGGTACAGTTGTTAACGCCTGAGCGGAGAACCGAGGGATCCTGGGTTCGATTCCCGGTGGACGCGCACAAAAATAAATCTCGGTCTGGAAGGACACAGAAGACTGACCACCTACTTGTCCATAAAGAAAATCGATCATAAAACAGATCAATATCATCTACCCCATATCCCGCTAGGGAACACTTCACTTTTATCTGTATTAGTTCTTATTTTTTTTTGTTTCCGCCCTTTTCCTATTTTTTACATATCCATATCAAAAATTAAGTCTATGTCTTTACAAAATTTAATGGCTCAGAAGTGTAGATTGTACTGTGTATGGATTTTATCAATAATCTTTTTTCTTAAAATATTTCAAGGTATCATTTATGATAGCTCTTAAATCTTAATACTCGTCAGGGTAAAATTATTTCTCATCTTACGGAAAATAAAAACTTCAAGTGTGCGTATATCTCTCTCACTCACACATTGTGTGAAGGTAGTCGTAAATTTTTGCTTTATTTTATGGTTTTCCATTTCTTTTTATTCTCATAGCATTAAATGCTCATATAAATAAATGGGTTAATAAAAGCTTCTCTGGTCATATTCATGTTGTTATGTGGAGAGTTCCAAAACTGTGAGTATGTAATTGACAATTGGGATCGTTAATTAGTAATAACAATTTTAGTACGCACTTAATTAAAACTAATTTTATAAAGTAATAAACGGGTTCTTACAATGTGGTAACATAAAACTAAATTAGACCTAGTACTGATTTACTAGATTTTTAACTAAATATTCAAAATAAACACAAGAAGATACATGTATCTGCATAAAACGTAATTGTCTAAAATGTAGAAAAATTCCATTTTTGTATATTTTGTATACATTTATTATCGCCATTGTATACCTGTACAATGTCATGGTATAAATTTATGATATTATATTATTTCCCTGTTTATTAAAAAATTACCGTGCCTTGAAAAAGGTTACTATGGTCTTGGTCTAGTTCTGTCATGATCTTTTAACAAATATTCATTTCTATGGTCTAATATCTTTATCGTTCTTCAAACTTATTTGTATACTGATTAAAACCGTAAAATAATAGTCTATTTCAATTTGATAATTAGTCGGTACTTTATGACGATGTGTTTTTGATTAAGTTTAATTGCATAAATTAATAGTTAGTTACGCTATAACAATTAATATAACTGGCAATAAAACCGATTGTATGACATGGAATGATAATTATTTTCGGTAAAATACATACTATAATTATAAAGAATCGAGTTAAGTATAAATATTGTGAAATAAAAAATTAATTCACATAGTTAATCTGGGACACCTTAATGCGTTTAATATTACATAATTCAAAATCGAAATAAATTTCAAGAGAAATCCTCAAGAAATGGATGTATTTAATATTAGAACTAAAACGTAACACAGTTCTGTTTTTAACTATGTTATCACAACATGCAGACAATGTAATAGCTAAGATAAAAAAGTTGAGCAAATGCATGTAATGACATCCTTTTACTTTGAGACAGGCGACAAATTTTATCTAGCAAAGGAAATTAATTTAGAGAGTCATAAAATGCAGTTCTGTAGATTTTCTGTTGTTAACAGACAAATGGAGTTAATACAAATTCCGTACAGGTCGCTCTAACATACTACAAAATTTTTCTCTTTCTACTTTTGTTTATGGAATACACGTAATCGTTTTATAAATGTTTCATAATTTAAATATATCATTGTTCTATAAATACATATTATAAAATTCTCGTGTCACAATCTTAATTACCATAACTACTACTTTGAATTGGCTGGACCGATTTTTATGAATTGTTTTGCAGATCTGAGAATCAGCCAACATCTATTTTTCATATACCGAAATGATAAAAGTAAGGCAGAACAGCGTTTGCTGGGTAGCTAGCATGAACATATAAATTTTTGGATACGTGGTAGCCCTTTCTGCAGGCAGTGTATTCGCGTTACTTGACCGCTTGATTCTGTTCGAACGCGGCAAGTACCAACCATCTTCCTCACCCGAGCTTAGGACCGGTCACGGCGGAGTTAAAATGTAGAAGATAGCTCCAAATTGACTGCAGGAATTATTCCAATGAGAAAGTAACGTATATCATAGTGTCATATAATCCCCATAGTACCCACCCAAAAGTATCTGTGTGCAGAATATCTTCAAACCCCCATATAAACTCATTACTCGAGGAAAATTGAGAACAAGCACCGCTTTCCTCGTAAACTACGTTTGTGTGTTGACTTATTTAGTACATGTTTTCATTTACGTTATTTACGTTTAATGTTTTTTTATCTCTGAAAAAAGTAGATCTAGCTAATGGATATGGAATATAAACTTATTAAAATCGTAGTATAGAGGGATCACGTAACATACGATTTACCCGAGAGGTATATTTGGATTCACGTAATATAACTTGCTAACTAATTTACAGATTCTTCTCGTTTTGAGTTCTATCCTATTAGTATTTTTAGGTAATTATATTAATTACCTTTTGACACATTTTCAAGTCTCGGCCAAGACGCAATTCATTCTTAAAATGGATACATAATAATCATCATTTGTAGATAGTAAGTGGTTACTTCTCACTGAGCTTAAGATCTTTTATGTTATAAATTATGAATAATGCAGTTCTCCATTTCTACAGGTTCCTAACATAATTGAATGAAGTCATATCATTTAATGAAGTATATCAGTTACTCATAATAATTTCATGAAGTTAGTCTTAAGTCTTTTGAAGCTCTAGCCTTCATTAAAAAAATCTGTTTGAATTATTTTGTTTTTAAAGAAAGGAAACTTTCGCGGCCACGCCTTTTATATTATTGTTTATTAACCAACGTTTGCACATTTCGAAAAACGTAAAATTTAATGAAGATATAAAATTCTAAATGTAACAACTATTAGACGTTAAGAATTCCAAAATAAAAAGCATTCAATTCTCTAATAAGCTAACAACTTCCCATATATATGTACAGTTAACTCATATTTATACCAGCAGTATTATTTCAACATATAAAATCTTAAAAACTGCATCTATATGTGTAATGCATTTTTGTGACTATGTGAAGAAAATATGGGCTAAGAATATACCATAAAGGAATTCGCTTAATTTCAACGAAACGCTCTGTAATCCAACCAAGGTAAACATGCAAACCCTCAAAAAGACATCACCCAAGAAATTTCATATGAATTTCGAACCGAACTCATGCGATAAAGCGGAGGTACGTTCTATCGTTTATCTTTGTGCGATGTCACGATCCCTTTGGCCCTTATATACCTTTCATCATTTACTCGAGTACGTGATCCACCCTCAACTTCCTATTATGATAATCTATCATGCATTTTCCTTTACTATTGGCTCGTTATTTATTCACCAATTTGCGGTTGATTTCATACTTTTAGCTTGTATATAAGATGTCCAAATGGATAGATAAAAAGGTTGGCAATGTTGTCAAGCGTATTGTTATGTTAGCAGTACACAGTCTCTTTTAAAAGCTCGTCTGTCATAACTTTAAAATTTGAATGATATTTATTATTTCATTTATTATAATATAGAACATCTGGTAATAGAGATTGATTAGCATTTATCATAAAAATATCGTGTATTTACCAATAATAATAATTAATTATAATCTGTATGATGATAGATTTCATAAATCTTTATTTCTTCACAAAAATAAAATAAAATAAAAAGTCTATAAAATCGCTATAAAATTTTCTTGGATAAAGTTATTTCCACATTTCGGTTCGTAATCTAGATATATATGGACATGTCATAATCTTAAAAAAATAATATACTATTGGTTATTATATCTACATAAAAATAAGGAATTGACATGAGAAGATCGCAATATAAAAATATTGACAATTTTACATTTCAATTTGAAGATGATTCCTTTCATACTTTGTGGAATATACACTTACAACTATTATCTATAAACTCACGATTAATTTAGTATATGACGTACAATTTTATAATTTTATTTTAATTACGTATATTTATTCATCGAGGGCACTTTCCATGACGTAATACATTAGCATATTTATTCAAAATAGTCGTAAAAAAAAGCTAGGCTTAAATTCCTTAAACGAATTTTATAATGAGCAATTTACAGATGTTACATAATTGTTTTTCATAAGTAGCAAATGAATTATTTTCTTATTTCTAGTTCGTGTTCTTTATTGGTACATTTAGAAGTGTCACAGGCTCACAGTCTCCGCAATCTCTGAATAAAGTTGCGAAATAAATTCAATGTACGGGTCTTATTTACCTGAATACACTGTCTGTGGATTTGTTTGGGCTTTCTCACAAATATAAGTTAGGAACATGGTGAAAGACGCACGATATAAATAACGAAATAAGCCTATTACAAAAAAATGTTTATATTGATATTGCTGGGAAACCCTGTTAAGTTTATTGTATTTGCTACAAATAATTTGAATATATAAGTAGTCGATAGGTGAATCAACGATTGAAAATATCAGAACCGTGTGGAACAAAATTTACAAGTAGCAATGTACAATATATTTTTTTTGTAAACTGATATAGTAAAATTATGTAATGACCACACAATAGATGTGATATTTTATACACTATGACCTTCATAATTTTTTTAAATGATATATTTGCTACTATTATTGTTATTGTAGTATAAAATTATGTGCACAGGTGCATTCCCTACAATCATATAATTGCTGCCTTATACCT
Source organism: Zerene cesonia (assembly GCF_012273895.1). Taxonomy (NCBI): domain Eukaryota; kingdom Metazoa; phylum Arthropoda; class Insecta; order Lepidoptera; family Pieridae; genus Zerene; species Zerene cesonia. Next base: position 4,525,215 of record NC_052104.1, on the reverse strand, counting down.
ATTTTATCAAAGAACATTTTTAGTACAGACTCAAATTAAAACATTTTGATTTTAGTATAAAGGTAAAAATTTAATTTCAAATTTGTATACATCAAACCATATATTATATAGTAAAAGGAAATGGCAGTAATTTTTTTAATTGCATCATTTTTGTTAATAAGAAATTTAATGCCTATCCCGATCTTAATATATGTAGTCTGCACAAACAAATTTGCCACAAATTTGGTTTTTAATCGAATTCCATAAAACATTTATTACATAATTGTGAATGTTAAAATGTTATGAATATTTAATAACAGTATCTATACTAATATTATAAAGATTTAAAAATGCTTTCACTACTGGAAAGCTGCAACTTCATTGAGTGACTGAAGTTATATTTATACCACGGGCGAAGCCGGGGCGAACTGTTAGTAATCAATAACTTGAAGAATTTAATTAACGTTCTATTTCTATTTTTAATGTACCTTTTTGTAAAACAGTATAAAACGCTTTGGGTGTCTATTTAAGATTGCATAAAATAAATTAAAATCCATATCAATCCAGTGCTTCTTCATAAGTTCCAATTTGCATAATAATTTTTTAAAAAGTTTTTCGTTATTATTATCATAAGTTGATCATAGCAACACATTTAGTAAAAGTCTAATAAGTATTAATTTTCTTTATAAAATAACAATTAATTTTCTTTCAATAACATTATTGAGTTTCATTAAGATATGAGAAATAAGTATTGCACTAATTAGATAAAGTTAGTAAAGGTTTCAAAGGCGTGTTTTTAAAATACATTAATTTGGTACAGGTGTGCTCTTAATTTATTGCATTTGTTTATTATCCCCGCTTGTTTGGTATAAAACAGAATTAAGGCCTTTCGCATAGTTTAGTGCAGTTCGGATACGCTATGTCAGTACTCTGTAGTTAGAGGTAGAGTCGGTTGTAGGCGTTTATGTAAAAACGTTTAAGTGGAACTGTGAACTTTGTTTGGTTAATTTATTGCCTCTGGTGAGTTATTAATTGGTAATTATATTTTTCTATGATTGTAACTCATTTTATAGTACCTAAAAAAATCTTTATAGTGGAGGAAAAAATCATTATGTGTAATAACATATTTATTTTATAGATTAAGAATCTGTTAAAAATGCCATATCATTTCCAAATCAACACACGTGAAAAATAAATGTAGGATAATATAAATTTAATCCAGTTTTTTACATTACTTTAGTTTTATTACATTTTCTATTATCATTAAAGCTATAGTTCTAATCAACGTATATTTGTATACATACTCATAATAGCAAACGAGAGTAATAAATTTGTAATGGAGCTGCCATTCATATAGGCATTGTATAATTTATGACAAACCAGTCATTTTAGTACAAATTTATAGACTCCGAATCTTTAATAAAGCTATTAATTTATCCACCCCATATAATGCTCCACGTTTAATAAGGAATAGCAAAACACTATAAATTTTATTAAATAAAATATAGTAGAGTTTTACACAACAATAAATAGTAAGATATCGCAGAGTTATTTGCTTAAAGGTTGAGAAAACTCTGAATGATTCTTGAGTCTAGACACAAAATATCCGTGAAAAGTCAATATCGTATTTTCAATAATATATAGGAACAGGTGGTCCGAATTGAGCACGGATTTGGGTTTCATAAAACTTGGACACAAATTCGAAAAGTGATAAGTCTTCGAAGTTAATAATTTATGTATCTTATTATTAGGTTAATTTTTGAATTAATTAATTTACCATGATTGACATGGCATATATTTACTAGGATAAGGAGGTGATAAAATAGTGAGTATGTCTTAATTGTTTAGGTATCTAGTAAATTTGAAAACTTCAAGGCAATGGATTTAAAAGGCGTGGCATTTTCTTATTGTTAAAATTGATGGACGTTAATTGTGTGCTACAAAAAAAGATCAAGGTGTAGTTAAAATTACATTTAATTTCAACTGCACCTTGATTTTATTATTGCCTACCCAGTTATATCGAATGTGTACCTTACACATATTATATTTTACAATTAGATTACGTGTATTTGGTTATGGTAAGAGGACCAACTGTGTAAACAAAAGTGAATAAAGTGAAAAATAAAAAAGCAAATTTTGAATTAATTTGCGTAGAATAAAGGAGCGGTACTCCCCGACTTCTTCGGTGGTTTTACCCTTTGGGTACGGAACGCTAAAAAAAACAGAAAAGGGGTAAAGATTTTTATACCATTTATTTATTTATCGATGTGTGTTTCTAAAACAAAGAATTGCGAATCATAAAGGTTTAGACTTAAACTCAAACTGGGTTATTTAGACTTATAATTTTATACTATACTATATATAATACATATGTTTCACAAATTATTGTATAGAGGTAGCGTACACTCCATTAGAAGTTACTCGTGCCATATATAATATGTTTACAAAAATCGACATTTCTTACATAGTATTGAGCTCTTAACATGTTTATATTTGAGCCCGATTGGACGGTGTTTCAGTAAAGTTATTATAACTGTATATATATCTTTGTGTATCAGTTAATGACCAATAGCCATACACCATAGATACAATAAAAAATGTTTGTACATCGGAAGTGGCAGCTATTTGTTCTAAGTTGCATTGTCAATTATACAGCGATACAGTAATGATCGAAAGATTGTTATAAATAACAATGGCGTATTATTTTGAATGTTCGCACGTTTCTCCTCGACATGGTTACGGGTGATAGGAAATAAAGTTGTGAAAGATCTTGCTACTGATTGAACTGGCAGCCTCCACCAGAGATGCAAATGAGTGGGTAACACGCAAATAACTGTTGCATCAGACTGAGTGTAAATAATTAAATAAATCTGTTTTTTTAATAAAACATTGAAAATATTCGTTTTCTTTTATGTATTGAAAATTTGATATTTTATATACATCAATAGTTTTACATTACGCATTTTATGTTTTTGTAATAGTTATTAAAATCGCTTCTAATTTTCCAATTTCTCTAAATAATCTTAGTTGAAAGAAATATTATATTTCAGTTTGACGAATATTAGAGCTAGCGAAGAATTGAAAGCCTTCTATTATCATATTGATTTGTCACAGTTTGCTACTGGAAGTGGATTGTGCCTTGTTGCCCAGTTTTTCAATCGCAAATTAATATTTGCACAACAATAAAGATTTTTTTAACAATCTCAATAACAATTTGCATAATATCATTAACATTTATTTTTTCCATAAACATTGTTCCAAGAACGTTGGTTATTTTATTAAACTATTATATCAAAACAATTGAGTTTGCGTGTTTCAAGATCACTGTTTTTCAATTTGATTGCCTAAGTTATAACAAATTATAGAAGAGCACCTAAAATAAGGGATAATTGAAATTCAATTGCAATAGGGTGTAGCGTGTAATATTCCATTGAAATTGTTGTGTGTAGCCGCTGTATCAAATCGTGACACAGCTCTTTCAACCCAATCTTAGAACATGTTTTGCAAATGCATTTTTAATAAGGAACGTGTAGGAACGGTTAATAAGACTTTTATTATGTTTAAAACCATTCTTAACGATATCTTCAAAAAATGCATTTGGGTTTATTTTAGTCGTTGCGGACTTTTATCGAATAATAGATATCGCCTTTCCAAAACTAACGAGCAAATACCCACATAACTGCAATTTTAATCTAAATCCACATTATTATTACCGCAAAAAAGAGATTGTCATTAAATAAGGTTAGATGTAATTTAGTGTGTAGTTTCGTCTTTGAGATATTGTTGATTAAGATTGTACGTGTTGTAGCTGAGTTCACACGAGATGTAAAATCGATTTATTTACTTACATGTCATTATGATTGGCTACCTACTTTATTATGGTGAAATGTCGTTACTTAATTTAGCGTGTGCTTTTACGAAGCTTTCGATGACGTTGTGGTTGCCTGTTACCTACAAAATGATATGTAAAAATGTAACCGCAAAAATAATCACAATTTTGTTACACATTATAGTTTTTTTACAATTTGAAATCAATCTATTTATATAATATTATAATATTATTTATGTAATATAACAGTAGGAACAATGTCCAATAAATACTTATATATGTGTATATTTGCCCGTTTCCGCAAAAGAGACAAGAAAAATGACGCACTTGACTTACCAAAATGAAGAAGACTTAAGGTACAATGTAAATAAAGATTATAAAAATATATTTTATTGTTGAATAAAAATAAAGAATTCACCAACAATTTTCATCTCAGTCGCCTTTATTTCAATTTAGTTCTAAACATAACCGTACATCACGTGTTCCCATGTATTTTTTTGAATAATTTATAAACAGTTTAATTTAATATTTTTTAAATAGGAATTAGTAGATATTACTGCTATCGCCGGCCATCTAACATCAGTAGCATCGATGAGAAATTTTGAAAGAATAGAAAAAATTAGATCACTGGGCAGGATTCGAACCTGCGTTTCTTGCCTAACCGTAGCAACGGTTTTTTCAATTCTTTCAAAATTTCTCATTTATAAAGCATTTCAATGCTATAAAACTTAAAATTAAATCAGTAGCATCGGTTTTTTTATTATATTTTATCATACTCTACATGACACAGATTATAGAAGCTATAAATGCCAATGTTTTCTTCGGTTTTAGCAGCTGTGTCACTGTAACGAATTGACATTTTTTTTTTTTTAATGTCATAGCCTAGGTCGGGCCTCTGCGAATGCGCTGCCCGCTTTTTTGGGGTAAGGGAAAAGGAATGGATTAACGACTGGAAAGAAGGAATGGACTGGGACGGGTGAGGAAAAGGAAACGGGCCTCCGGCTCCCCCACTCACCGTACGAAACACAGTGGCATGCCACTATTTCACGCCGGTTTTCTGTGGGGGTGTGGTACTTTCCCGGTGCGAGCTGGCCCAATTCGTGCCGAAGCGTGCTCGACTCCCACAAGAACACATGACCTACATTTGTTCCTTAATATGCAGCTGAATGACTTTGAATAGTAAATTTTCTTTAAAGTTTTGTAAAAAAGTTATCACGACAGGCGCGAACAATTTCCACGTCTCTTTACGATTAGTAATACTAGACAAAGATAAGGTTATGAGTTCAGGAAGAAATGCTTCATAAAACATTATAGCGTACCATTCCGGGTTCGATGGAGACACTCGTTTGAAGAGCTAGAAATACGAATGAAACTTAGTTGTTTTCAAAGTTTTTTGTTATTATTGTATGAATTCATTTATCTTTATTTTTTATGGAATGAATTCATTATTTTAACATTATTTAAAATGTGATTAAGCGCTGTTTTTTGATTGAATATTGGATATTTAAATATTTCTGATTATTTTGGTTAGATATGGCACTGACTTGCTTGCCTGTGAGTCTGTGGTGGATTAGTTTGTAAAATACTCGGTTTTATAACAACTGATTTAATTAAAACGTTTATAGTCTCTGTCACATAATTGATACATTGTTTCCAGTACAATAATATATTGATGATTCTGTTGTTGTGTCTAGATGCCGAATATAGACCGGGTGACCGGTACGGGAGGTATAACTAGATATATAATATTTATTTATCCTTCGGTTCTATTGGACATAATATTTCGAACTAAATAAACCCCAATATATCTAGATGTTGTATGTGTACATATATAAGGGAATATTGCTTAAATAATTCTCCATGTATTAGCAAATTGTTTCACGTCCTTCCTCACAAGAAAGGATGTTTAGGAATCCGTTCACAAAAAATAAAAATAATAATGCGATCCCTTCGCCAGTCCGTGTGTAGAGAGATTTGTATTTCTTTTGAACACAAGGCAGTAAAAATAATAAAAATAATTATTAAACACTACTAAGGTTTACAATCCATTGAATCAGTACTGCTAAATCAACAGATTCATAAGATACGACTCTTTATGCCCAATTTTCACCGTATATTTTGTAATTAAGGTTATCAAAATGGGGTAGCTAATGAATAATCAAATTTTGCAAGTAGGTAAAGAAAATATTTGAAATTTTGTACCAAAAGTGACAAAAAATAAATTGAATATCTGTTCTTGCAGCATCTGGTAACCAGACCGGAAATAACTAAGATAATAATAAACTATAATGTAACGTTTATTTCTTTTATTTTTATTATCCTAATATCTACAATGACTTTTGTGAGAGTCTCACACAGTTTTAAGCGTTGTATTGTATTAATTAATTCTAGTTAATCGTAGCCTTAGTTTATCAATCGAATTAGATTAAAACTGAATAAACAAGAAGTGATTGTTTCAACATTCTAACGGTTCAATGAACATGGATATAAAAGTTACAATACCCATAAAATAAAACGACAATCCAAACCAACGAGAATACATTACGGCTTGCGATAATTAAACTTTATAACAATTGTATATTAAAATACATTATTACAGCGATTTGGGTTATTAAATTTTAATAAAATTAGTGTAGTTACGTTTGGTTTCTGTATTAAAATTACACTAACCGGGATAAAGCAAAACTCAAATAGAAGATAAAATACATAAACTGGAGCCTATTTTATACATTGAAACGACCCAGTTAACACATAGTTTTTACTACAGTATTGTTAGAATCATTACAGATTGAATAATCATTGCACACTTTAATGAATTTATTTGCGTTTCAATGAAGCTTACTATTATTCTGGACCGTTGTTGAGTTGCAACTTACAACTTCGCTGCCGAAACCGAGTGCTTTCCCTTCTAATTTCAAAACCATTATATCGTTAGAGTGTCAAACTTTGTGGATAGCATAACAGATTAATGAATATGATTATCACTAATGATACACTGCAATATAAGTGAATATTTAATTGAATTTATAAATGGACGGTTTATTGACATGTGTTTTAAGAGGTTGTCTACTAAATTTAACGTCAACCAAGAGCGTGGGTGGGTAGGTAGTGCTGTCGTCAAAGCTTTAATGTCTAAATATAGAAACTGTACTGTGATATTTTGTAAAGCATTATTGGTTCACGTAGTAGTGGTGTAAATGTAAAAAATAAATGATTTCTTGTAAATTCGGACAATGTATTCGAACAACTTTAAGGAATTAGGTACACAAACAAACAAGAGGTTATGTTTATATCATAACGGAAATCGTGCAATAAATAAACAATTCTATGCTATTATATTGTCTACGATTCGGAATATTATAGCCAGAAAACATAATAATACAATATGAATAATTACATATCTACATCATATGTACATAACAATGAAAACTGTTTTCACCACATCCCAATAAAAATCGTATTAAATAAAAGAGCAGACTTGATTCCCGAAATGTTTTGCTTTGAGCAATAACGCATTCCGTGCCTACTCGTGACAAGAATAACTCTATTTCCAATATCACAGCTTTCTCCTTATAAAAGTGCCTCTAGAACCGTAATGTAGAAAATGTGGCGCTAAAATGAGCAGCGGACGATGTTAAAGCATAAAAATAGTATGATATTACATCGTAGACGCTGAGTGATCGTTAATTTTTATTAACACACGAATTTATCTTGTTATGCTCGTACATACAAGTAGAAAAACGATTGACGAATGTTTATTAAATCGCTTGAAACTCCCGCAATTTACATGTACCCCTTTTATTTGCAATCTACATAAAATTTAGCCCCAAAACACTTCACTTCTTCACTTGAATAAAACGTACTTAATTAATATCAATGGCCAGCTGGTATGATGAATTACCTTTATCAAATCAAAATCGAATTTTATTATGCTGCATAATAAAATATTTTAAGCAAACCAAAGCAGCCAATCGAGCTGGCGGTTCGCCTTCCGAAAAGCGATCACCACCGCCCATGCACATTTGCAGAGGCAAGGGCTACATTATCCAAACATATTTATTATTATCATTAGGTACGCTATGAACGAACCTTACGTTCATAAAAAAATATGTATATTTGACAATATTTAAGCAAGATGTAAGCTTCTATTTTATTATTATTATTATTTTAGTCAAAACTAGATCAAAAACCACACTACCAATATTTTTGATTATTCAAAATATTTAGTTTTCATCATCATCAGGTTCATCGTTTTCAGCTTAAAATTATTGTAATCTAAATAAACATTTCAGATGATTTTAATTGAACGTCAAGTGAGGTCATTCATTTGGTGGATTTTTTTCCTGTGCTAGTTAGTCCAAATAAAAAAAAAAAAAACACTGAAAATTACTATAAGTACTCATGATACTGCAAAAGACATAGTAATAGAGATGTCAGTCTTTTTGGTGGTCTTAAAGAAATTAAAGGTTCTCAATTTAAGCATAATCACATCACTCCTAATGAAATTGCGAATTATTTATTATGCTAATTTTCAACAATTGAACAGCTATGTATGGGATATTAGTCAATGTCAGTTGCAATATCCGGTTTAAAGTAGTTAGCTGGGGGATATGGTATCCAATTGTCTATGAGAAATCCAATTTACGAAGTAAATAGAATGAAAATTAGGGTTTCGGCCGCATAAAGACACTTATTTACTCAACATTGTCATCTTAATCCAATTATGCTAAAATCGTAGTTAATAGGTATATAACAATATAAACGTTATTGAAATATTCTATTATTGTTATTCCACAACATCTTCACAATTACCTAAATACATTATCAATAATTTGAAATTCTGTTTTCATAACTTCGAATAAGATAAGTGAACAACCTGAATCTGAAACACAAATTTTTTTTTATGCTATCGTCGGCAATGGAAACGGCGGGCCGCCTGATGGTAAGCGCTACCACCGCCCATGAACATTTGGACAGCCGACATCAAATTGGAAAGGGATTAAGACAGGTTTGACGAGAGAAATAAAGGAAAGGATTGGGAAGGGTAAGGAAAAGGTCACGGGCCCACGGCTCCCCCACTCACCGAACGAAACACTATGCTATTTCACGCCGGTCTTCTGTGGAGGTGTGGGAGCTGACCGAATTCGTGCCGAAGCGTGCTCGACTACCACTAACGACATTAATGAAATCTACGTTCAAAGAATCAACCACGAAAGCGGGTTTTTATCTTAATATGTATGAATCTTAATAATTATATAAATTTATAATAAATCGATTTTAACAAAAAACTAAATCAGATGAAAATTTTCACATCTAGGTCAAATTTAAGTCAGCTCTGGAATGTAGGTACATGTTGTTTCACATGTTCGCACGTCATGGCTTACTTTATCTTGATAGAGGTAAAGTATAATATTTATAATTCTCTTCAATAATATCGAAGCAAAGCAATCAAAGTTTAAAGGTCATATGTACTTTGTATCTGTTTCAAAATTATGTTGTATAATATAATATTATTATAATAGAATATGTAGCATAACTAGTTAATTAATTTTGATCGAAACTTTATAGCATATATTATGATTTGACGTAATGATCTTATAATGTATATATCTATATATCTTATGGTGAAAATAAAAGCATTAAATGTTATTAAGTTCATTACTATTTCGATTTAGTTGATTGAGCTATTTGATAAGGCACCGTTTATCGATAAAATTTGCAAATTTAAACAAAACTGAATGAACGATTTCAGTTTTTATAATAAGATTTTAAATGTTAAATAATGGTCAATGTAAAACAAGTACAAAATTTTAGTAGAAGTATATGACGGATTTTAAAAGCTTAGTTTAGTACTGAACATGTGAATAAAAAATCGGGTATTTATTGCAAAAGTCTATTAAAAATAATCCGATAAATAGTTTTGTGTATTTTTTTTTTAGTAAAGAGCCGTTAATATTATCTAATACTTAAATAACATAATTATTGATTTCTAATCAATTCAAGAAATGTTAAGAGATGTTTGTGATGATGACGTATGAAATGTCTAGAGACGAGGTTACAAAAACTATAATAAGTTTGAATGTGGTGCTACAAATAAGATATTTGGTTATTTTCAACCGCCTCCAAAAATAGAGAAGGTGATCAATTCAATTGTAATTTTTTTAGTGTTTTGAAACCTCATCCATATTTACTGGGTGAGCCGATTTTTACGATTTTTATTATTTTTTTTGCTGGTTCCTTCCATGTGGTCTCACTTTAATTTTGCCTAGTTCCGACAAGTTGGAACCGTTTTAGTTTTTTTTTTTTATATCTTCTTCTATATTTTTTGTAAATCTCTAAATATATAAAATTCTGTTAGTTACCATACTCTACCGAACCGGCTTGACCGATTCTCATGCAATTTTGCGTGTGTATCGCCTGAGAATAAGTCAGAACAGCGTTGACGGGTCAAATTACTATCTATGTTACTAATATAGTATTGTGTTATCTGTAGTAATATTATATTATTATCTATTAATAAAAAATTGTTAAATAAAAAAAACAAAATTCATAAAAGAATTAAAAAATACAATAATCCAATGGATATCATTGAATTCAAATATTTAAAAAAAGAATCCACACAGTTAACAAAAGTATGCTATAATAATTATTTAAAAAATATGGAAAATTCCATAAAGATTAATCCTAAGTACTTCTGGTCACACGTAAAAAACTTAAGGAAGGGAAATCTTTCATATCCTTCTAATATGTCACTTCATAATGAATCCAGCAATGATTCAAAGACGGTATGTAACCTATTTGCCAAGTACTTTTCCTCCGTATTTAACCGTCCTGCCGTTGATTTGGACTACAATGCTGTAGCACCTTATGCCTCCATGGTAGTTCCTGTGCTCACTGCAATTTCAAT
>NC_052104.1:4495945-4513500 GCF_012273895.1 Zerene cesonia | reverse complement strand
GCAATTTTAGAATTAAGAGTATCAGAATATGTATTCTTTGTTGGAAATTCTAAAATAAAAAATAAAATAAAATAAAAAATCTTAGAAAGTATACTTTTTATGCTTATATATTATAAGCATATGCTTACTATTTATAATATTTTAGAGGAGTATGAGAGAAAAATATCAATATACCTAACTATTTTTAGATTAGGATATTAACCTGCATAGTTAGTAGGCAAGTAAGTTAATAATATAGGAATGTTTGTTGTGTGGAATCTTTCCCTTCGTATTATTTTTGTAAGAGCAATAAGGTTAATTAGTTAGTACTTACAACCTAAAAATACGAATTATTCTTGTAGCTTAAATCTATCTGATAGAAAACAAGAATGACACTTTAAAATTGTTCGTAATACTTGGTCACGGTCAGAGGTGCTGAATGTTTATTGTGAAATAATAAATATTGACACGAAGGCTTTTCGGTTTGAGAAAAATATTGACTAGATACCAGCAAACTAGGCCGAAACATTCTTTAATCTAAACGTTTTAGACGTATATTCTTTTGAGAAAAAACGCCATTTTCGAAATGCTTTACTGAATAATTCAGAAATTTCAGACTCCAATGTAAACTTGACTATATTTTCTAGTCACAAATTTTCTCTGGATATATTTAAATCGACAAGGATTAAGCTCTCTATTACGAATTTGAGTCGACACATTTCTTTAGGGATTTCATGCGAAGTGAATCTAAAAAAGTGTGCTTTCTGAATATATTTTGCGTAAATGTCAAGTTGTATGCTTATGATGTATGTCTTTTAAAGTATAAATAGGTTTTCGGATCACTGGACATGTAAGAAATGGAAAACGTGACGATGCGAAATTCAAAGTGATTGTCGCGTTTCAGCGACAGCAATATGACAGATATTATATTAACATAAAATTTAAAGGGTACTCTTTGTTCTACAATTATGTTCCATATAATCTAAATAAATTAAAATCATCAAGAATCATATCAGAATAGTTCATCATCATCATCATCATCATCAGCCATATATGTTCCCACGGCTGGGACACAGGCCTCCTATGAGGGTTCAGGCCATAATCCACCATGCTGGCCAAGTGCGGGTTGGCAGATGTCACATGTCGTCGAACTTTTGATTCTTGGACATGCCGGTTTCCTCACGATGTTTTCCTTCACCGTTTTAAGTAGTGGTTATGTTATCAACATGTGCAGATAAATTGAAAAATCAATTTATATCCTGCACGCTCGTCTGGTTTTAAAGTCCGAGGTTCTCACCACTGAGCCACCACTGCTTATATACTCACTCGCTTATATACCACTCAGAATAGTTATATATTATTAATAATATTCATAGTATTCTAATTTATATATTTTTTATAAAAAATTGCGTAATATATCGTTAATACCTTTCTGAACGACTTATTATTACACATTTGAGTAGGCACGACATGTAACTTTTCAACTTTTTCTTGCCTGAGGGAACAACTATGACGTGTTTTAAAATGACTGACCTTGTAACGTCTTATAGGATAAAGAACCAATCACGGTGAAATGAGGTCGTAACCATTATGTATTGCTCGAGTATCACGTACATAATGTTTTGTTACATAAAAGCGTGGTAAAAAGATATTGACATATCACTGTTTTAAATAGCGTATCGTAAGAATTTACAATGCTTAATTTATGCCTGTGTCATAATATATACGGATCCGTTTTCTAATTCAAAAATAGACACACTTTTTGAGATTAACTTTCTGTTTTTTATACTCTTGAATATATCAATAATTAAGATAAGACTGTTATGCAGGCGAAGAATTAAATTTAAAACTATAATTTAGAAATAGACACCAGCCATGTTATTTTATATATTAAAGGTTTTTCTTGCTATTTTTTGTATCTATTATGAAATTTTTGTTAAACCTTGTTAGTTATTTTTACATTTAACAATGTTTCAGTATTCATGTGTGAATATAAAATAATCATATTAGTAATCTTATAAAATAAAGACCTGCAAACTACAATGAACTTTGTAAATAATTAATACATTATGGAACCTTAGAATGTAAGTAAATTTTTCTCTTTAGTATTATATTAAGTAATAATGTTTACGCAGTCTGATATTGTCAAGCAAATAAAATTGAAGACTATAGACTATATAAGCAGTATCTTTTTCTATTCTTCTAGTTTAATCAAAATTATTCGACCTCAATGTAAGCTAATGCCCTCGATCTCATATCTTAATTTGTGTTGGCGATACTATCATATGAATAAAAAAGGACTGATTGCTTATACATAGTAGTTTCTGTACATGAAGTGTTAGAAACCTAAAAAAAGCTATCATCATCTTCATCATCATCATCAGCTCATATATGTTTCCACTGCTGGGACATAGGCCTCCTATGAGGGTTGAGGCTATAATCCACCACGCTGGCCAAGTCAAGGCCAAGATGGCAGATGTCACATGTCGTCGAACTTTTGATTCTTGGACATGCCGGTTTCCTTCCGATGTTTTCCTTCACCGTTTTTAAGCAGTGGTGATGTTATCCACAACTTCAGATAAATTGAAAAATCAGTTTATTTCCTGCACGCTCGCCCGGTCTCGAACACCGACTCATCGATTTTGAAGTCCGATGTTCCCACCACTGAGCCACCACTGCTTTTTTGTTTTAAAATAAAACTAATAACGAGCAAAATCTAAGAGAATACGAACTTTACAGCAGTCAACTCAATCGATATCGAACGACCGTGTTACGCAGCAACTGTTCATTATCTATATTTTACACTATAATCTCTTCCCTAGACGGTAATATGTTAACGGATTAAACGTCAACCTAACTCTTATTTGATGTTATTTATTTCGCTCGATAATAGATATTCTGAACACATTTAATTACTATAAAGACAATGGATGGCTTTAAAAAAAACGTGCATCTTAACACAATTTGAATAAACAAACATATCGTGGAAATGAAACAAGGTTCACGCGAAGTCATTGTAAAGTAAAATAAATTGTAGAACATTACTGTAATGTGAAGTCACACGAATAAATAAGATCACTAGTTATTTATCAAAGCTGAAATATTTCAATGTTATTTAATTAATGTATTTATTGTTTAAGTCTTTATTCCGATTTTTATAAGTAGCTTCTAATTATTTACTTTGTTGCTAATTATTAATACGCTTTTATGAAATAATATCATAAAGATAAACTATATCGAATATTTTAATATGGGTAATCATGTAGCTAAAGATGTGAGATTAGAAACATTGATAAGGTGATCATTTCTTCTCCTATTTCCTACCCATCTTTGTTAATTTTACATTACTAATATTCCTACCCACCTAATATTCCTACTACTATATCTAATTATTCATATTTAAATTACGAATGTTTGTTTGTTTATCTGACTTTTACGTTGCAACGAAGTGATTGATTGTAGCTGGAACATGCGGCTTTAGTTGCGTGTGGCGTACGCAGCTTAAATGTAACCTATGTATTAATCCAGATCATAATTTATATCTGTACAAAATTTCATTCAGATCCGAACAGGGGTTTTCGCATGAAACAAACATCCATACATTTTTATAAACTATCGCGTTTATAATATGAGTGGGATAGGATTTTAGGTCTAGAGATAGTTTGGAGCCTAGAGTATGGCTAATTTTTATAACCGTGAAACATCTCATTCTCATGGCAATTTCCTATGAATTTGCGTGCGAAGTCGCGAGCTACAGCAAACTTATTTTTACCATTTTCTACAATACATAATTGATACGATGAATTTTTATAACGTCGCTGTAACTTCATCTCAGAACTAGGCCAATTTCGGCCGCATATACTCTCATTTAAGTGAAATTTATTTTATCAAGCTTCGTTCTTTCGGTGAATAAAATAATCAATTCCCAATACCTGACTCGTTGGCAAATTAAATCGAAAAGGACGTTAAAAACAATGATTGTAAATTTTATATCGAATTGTAATTCGAAGTGAGAAGAGATCATAGAACCTCATATGATTCTGAAGTGTAACCGTTTCCACAGCGTACTGCAATCAGAATCATGCGCTTTTTGATCTTTCATATAGAATTGGAAAGAGGTTATTGCTTTATGTATATAAAATTATAGCTTCACAATCCCCTTTCAATATTGTTCTTCAGTAGTCCGAGTCTGGGTCTATCGAATGTGCATGATCCCCTACATTTCATAGGAATTAGGCATAATTGGCATCAAACCACATACACTATATGTGCATGCTTAACCCTTCGGTGACGTGTGAGATGTTAACAAGATACCCGTATTTTGTAATATCTTCTAACCCGTTAGTATGGTTATGTATACTTCCGAGGGTTGTATTAATAACGAAACTTATAAGATATGTATTTCAAGTTGATCCTTCAAAGTTTTATGCGGTCGAATATCTGAGAACGAATGACTTATATATAACATTCTTATATTAATAAAAGTTCTAAAATATTCTATGAAAATAAACATCTCTTATTTGTATTTTATTTTGAATGAGAAAAGAGAAGTCCAGTATTTTTGTTTCAAAACATTACAAACACACATACAACAACACAATACATCCTCTTCATAATATTAGCTGTAGGATGTATTTAGTTAAACAATTCACTTAACTATAAATTCGTTTGAAGATTAATTTGAAATTTATAGTATGACTAGCAAACCCGGCGAACTCCGTTTCGCCACCAGATGTATGTGAAAAATGATTTCCCCGCTTTTCTGTTGAAATTTTCCAGAATTTTCTTTGCTATAAACCTCACGGAGCCCGAGACCTTTCCAACGAATGCAAAACCGTGAAAATCGGTTCCTGCGTTCTGGAGTTATAGCGTCAGGAAGGAAAACCCGACTTATTTTTATATAGTAGATAAATGTTTTCGTCTGTCTGTGTCTGTGTTAGCTCAATTCGTCAAACGATTTTGTCGTGAAAGAAAGACAACATACACACACACAAACACACTTTTCTATTAATTATATTATCAAGGATTGTATGTATACATTTACGCGATCACGTAATAAAGTACACGCGAGCGAAGCCGCCAGCGATAAGCACTAGCTTATCTTATAATTACAAAATTATATAAATTAGAGTTATGCGCTGCATTGCGCTGGTTTTATATATAATAAATAGTAATATAGGACACTGAAACATTTTACCTAAACTTTAGTTTTTATTACATTCGCTGATGCTATTAAGCAATGAATAAGTGTGAAATATACTGTTTAATCTATACTAATATCATAAAGTTTGCTTATTTATTTGTTTGAACGCACTAATCTCAGGAACTATTGGTCCGATTTGAAAAAATCTTTCAATGTTAAATAGCCCATTTATTGAGGAAGGCTATATATAGGCTATAGGCTATATATGTACCACGGGCGAGGCCGGGGCGGACCGCTAGTAAATAATATTATACTAAATACTGCTTGTATGTGTACTGTCTAAGAAATACGAATATATTAAGAAGATAGAATACTCCTCCTATTATTGACATAATATTATGATTGCTTTAGCACTTATGTCATTAAATATTTATCGCTCATACATAATTTTATGGCAAACACAAACTTAACTGTTAAAGTATAAAATATAGTTATGAGTTTCTGTTTAATAGTGCGATTTATGTTTAATGACTTATATTATTCAGGAATTGTTTTGGATTCAACCGTCGTTAAAGAAGATATTACTATTTGTAAATGTTATTTATTACATATTATTCAGAAACTACTGATTTGATTTGGAATATGCGTTTTGTGTGATTGCCTATTGATCGAGGAAAGGTTTAACATCACAGTTATTCATTTTCTAGTAGACGAAGATGCCTGGGTCAGCGTTCAGTCCAAATTATTTGATTGAATGCCTGTAAATTCTTTATTATTTTTTTATTTCTATTGTTTAGCAATCCTTTTTTTTGTTTTTTTTTTTTTTTTTTTTTTTTTTTTATAGTGGGGAAATCTTGCATAGATACCCACGGCCCCCGGAGATGGGGCCGTGAGTTATGTCGGATTCTTACCGACCAAAACCCCACTGTGTTCCGTCTAGTTCCACTTGAGTGAAGGGGCCACGGGAGCTGGTTAAAATACGTCCGCGACCATTGTTTAGCAACCCTAGCGTGAGTCATATTGTACTAATCGTTCACTATAGCTTCCCTGGAAGATAATTTTATCAGTTATCCTTCAAAATTTTCCTCATTGTAATATTTCTTGTTTTGATGCAAATAAAGCATTTGCTCCTTACTAGCTTTCCGCCTCGGGCTTTGCCCGCGCAGTCCAAGGAATAGATAGACAGGTCCCCCAACACGTATTCCCCGGACACTTCTCACACTCTTATATCTTTTCTCCTATTGCAACCTATCGTAATACTAAATTTCATCCAAATCGATTGAGTGGTTAGGCGTTATGAAGAAACAGACATACAAATTAACTATAGCATTTTTAACATTAAATTTTGGGTTACATTAATTTACTCAAGCATGTACCTTATATGTTTAAATTAGTAACAGAATGCGTAAACAGCATTTCCTTTGAATTAAATTTTTTACGACATAATAATTATATTGTAGGGCTACAGTGTGATTCCACTTTGCCGCTGTAATTATGCGCCTGGCCCGGCAACGGGCAGCCGCCGAGGGGGTCGCGGACGTATTTTAATCAGCTCCCGTGGCCCCTTCACTCAAGTGGCTAGACGGAACACAGTGGGGTTTTGGTCGGTAAGAATCCGACATAACCCACGGCTCCATCCCCGGGGGCCGTGGGTATCTATGCAAGATTTCCCCACTATAAAAAAAAAAAAGGGCTACAGTGTGTGAGGAACACAAATTCAGGAGGATGCATGATTATTAATTTAATTTAAACGCCTGTGTAGTTATTATGTTATTCTGGATAGGCATGGCTTCAGCTATTATGATTTAACAAGAAAAGAAGTTTCAAACCAGGCACAAGAATTTCAACGAGAATTTTCAATTGATGTTAATATTATATGCATCACCTTGATCTTAATTTACAATGCGCTATGTGCTTATTTAATTGTAAAATTAAGGATCTTATTATATTTATACTAACATAGGCGATAAAGAAGTCTCAATATAAATCGATGGTTAATTATTTAATAAATTTTCTGAAAAGCAAAAAAAATACGTCACTTTAATCTAAATGTAAAATAGAAGGTAAGCGTAATTTTACCTTGTCTCCGAAAGTAACACTCATTATTCTATATCCATCTGATTTTCCTCAATAAGGATCAGAAATAATTCAGTTAGGTTTGTTTTAAATTAACTTCATCAACTTCTTACTTATATTTATGAATAATTGTCATATAAAAGAATTTTAACTACATGAAATTAATAAAAAATATCTGAAGTGACGTTAAAGTTCCTTAGTTATATTTTGTATGGCTTTGTAGTTCTATTTGCGCATGTAAATGATCATGGTATTTATTTTTGGTTCACTGTTACATCTAAATAATACATATCAGGTATTCGGAATAAGTCATTTCGATTGTATATCGTGCTACATAAACGAAACAAAATGTTTTTTAATAAACTATTTGTAATGAACTAATGTAGAAACTGGAACCAAAACATGCTTGATTAATCTATTAACATATTCTATGCATAAGTAAACCACTGGCACATTCTAAAACGCGTCTAAATCTGGTACTAAAATCAAAACTATACCAGCTGTTTTGAATTACATCAATGAATTAAAGGTTTTTTTATGGAAGATATTAAGTAACCACTTTATGCCTCAGAAGATGATGTAGTACATACGATTACAGAACCAAAGCTTGTGGGTAAATGTGTCACAGCCTACTTTTCCCACGATCACGATAATATCAATTGAATTAAACACAATACTGTGAATGCTTGCAATGCGTCATTATGTACTATTGAGTATTTATCTTTTTTTAATTAATTAATTTACAGATATACGCCTATGTAGCCATGGTTCGATTGTGATTATATTATGAGCAAGCAATATTTTTTAAAGACGTTTATCTTCTTCATTGCGACTAAAACTAAGGAATATATAAGCTATATAATATAAGCTTCGTATACTGTTTAGTATGTAGAATTAAATCGAATCTGAAAATGGCAAGTAAATACGTACGATCTATCAATTCTACAAAAGAATAGTATGGCTCTGTCTGATTGATTTCCATCCAACTTCATTTAATTATAATTAAACAGTTTTTTGATAAGGTGCTCTTCGACTTTCATGCTTAACAACCTTAACTAACAATGAACAGGTCGACTAGTTCGGACCAAATTGTCATGCTTCTTAAAGGTCAACCTCGTGTATTCCTAACAAAGGTTACGATAAATAGTTTAATGTCCCGTTATCATATAATGTACTTTATATAATCAGAAAGGACTCAATTTGCTTAGGGATCTGGGTTTCACGATTGTTACTAGGCGGATTGACCTGGGATAAAAATAGCCTGTCACACCTTTTTAGCAAGTAGGTATAACTTTCTGTTAGTGAGAGCATTCACTTTCGGATGAGCACTTCCTAAGATTACCCCCTACAAACGTACAAAGTAAGAATAATAAATCACAAACAAATTCCATATATACATTTTTTACATTTCGCAGTAATGAAGTCTCTGACCTCCAAACTAGGAAAATCATATATGGATTAGGAGCTCTTCTATCCTGTCCAGGAAATATCAAGAAAGAAAATTACAATGACAAACGATAACAACAATAGAAATACTTTTTTGCATGTGTGTGTGCGCGTCTGTGGAGCTGAGTGTTCGATGTTAGCAACTTTATTTCTTTATAATATTATTGGATGATAGTATGCTTTAGTTTCATCTTCTAAACGGTATTTAATTGGAATACCTTGCATAACGAGAAGATGAATTATTATCCTGTTATTTAAGCCGGTGTTGGTCTGAGTGTCTATGGCTGAGACAATTAATTGTGATGGAATGTCGGCATAATAAACTCGGTTTTGCAAAAGCGAAATGATATTTTTTTACATTATTTATAAAGAAATGCCACGGGATGAATTTTAATTATAAGTAAAATTTGCATTCGTTTTAATTAAAACTATCTCGCCCTGGTTCCGTCCGCGTAATGTACATTGTTAATTTTTTCTTCGATCTAAGACATTTCTTTTGGAAGTGTTTGCTTCATGATTAAATGACTCTGTTGATGGATGATCTTAACTGAAGATCCAATAAGGAATTGAGGAAATAGCCTTGAGAAGTGAGATAAAAACTTCAAAGCTTCGAGATTACGCAAGTTTATATCTTAATGCAACCAAATTAGGACAAAAATTGTCCGAATAAAGCTGAGGGAATTTGTTTTACAAAGTTTTCAATTACTGATCGCAGCGCTTCGCTGAAACTGGGTCTTAAAGTTCTATTACATTCTTAGCCGGTATCTAATTACTTTATATGGTACTTTCGGGAGTTTAATGCTTTTAACTGTACCATTATTGTACTGTAAGCTTATTTGGAAGATTGTTTACATAATATATTTTGATGAAATTAAGTTTCTTCCAAAATTAGTATAAAGGCAAGTGAAATATGATCCCCATGAAATTATTTTTGTCGTTATACTGCAAAAATGATGCGATAATTTAAATTCTTGTTTATTACATACATGCATCTTTAATCAAGGCGGCAAAATATTGTATGAACTGCTAAACACGAAGAATGTCGGAAAGTACGTAATATCACCTTACGTTACGTATTTGGGTCACAAAGGAGAGTGGGTAACGTCAGATATTGAGATAAGCCCATAATAATGGTCGTGATAAATAAGATAATAGTGACGGTTTTCATAGTTTAAGTGCGACCTTAAGTGGAGGGCGAGCTAAGACAAACACCAATTGTAATGATAACTAGGTCACGTCTTGCATTGACGTATTTTTGCAATTGACTCATAAATTCATATTTTTACAGGAAATAATACTGCAGTATTGCTTTTAAATCTTTTTTGTCATTATAGAATGGAATTATATAATTACAAAAGTGAAAATTGAAATGTATTATTCATTATTTGCTTATTAGTTGCTTTCGAATGACTGTTGATATTAGAATGAGGCAATCAGACGCTATACACAATTTTAATTTGTTCAGATACGATACTGTCAAATAAATTATATTGCATGTTATTTATGTAACTTAGAGTGGTAAAATATATAATAGTGAAGATTGAAAAGATTTATCTTCTGGAGGATAGTTTGCCTATTAGGTTGCTCGTTGGTAATATCTGTGACAAGGATTAAAGGGCACATTTCTTTCCTTTACGTCCTACTTTTTGTGTGTACATATGACATATTGTATCTTTAGCTTTGTCAATGAATAACATATTTTCATCAATTATCTTGATTCTTGTTCATTAATAATTGAAAACATTGAAAGTTATTTTCAACTTCTGGACGTATTTAGTGAATATACCAGGCAATTGATAAATAAGCTGTGAAAATTGAAGTCAAAACGTTAACCATAAACAACTAGTAGTGCACGCGTGGTTTTTATGCATAACATACATCTAGTGGTGAAAAATAATTTTTAAAGGTAGTTCCTGAGATAAGCGCGTGCAAACAAACAAACTTTTCGGCTTCATATTATAAGTTTTGATAGTACAGATTTACGAGCAATAGCGGCATTTGATTGAACAGTATGTACATAAACATTGTATTTACCAGAAATTTGTCGACGATTCCATGCTCAATGATTATTATTCTAAGCGCTACTCGATCGTTGAGTATCAGATTCTTTATGGTACCTTCGCGAATAATGGATTTTTAAATTGTGTAGACTCGCGCTCGATCGAGATCTGAATGGTTTATTATTTACAATATGACATAAAAAACATTTTACAGATAAAAAAAAAATTGAATTAATTCATAGTCATTTATGGTTGTATAAATTTTAAATATCTGTGAAAGTTATATATAACATCACGCAGTTTTTGAAAAAGTAATTTTAAACTGTATCAACGAAGGAAACTCCTCTCACACCACCTCTCACCTCTCTATTTACGTTGTAGTAATAATAATTAAATTGTAATTGCAGTAATTGTAATTTTTTCATTAAGTTAGTCAAGCATACAATGACCTGCGTAAAAATAATTTATTTATGTTGCTAGCTCGAAAATATTTAGTGAAGCTCATAATGAAATTCCTATCATGCTCAAGTTAAGATTAATGTCTTCTTGATTCCAAAAACAAATATTTAGATTTACCTTAATTGACGTTGTATAAACATATTTAATTTATATCAACATTGTTACGATATTGCGATAATATGTATTTTATTGCACGTAGGTATTAGGCAATAGCTATAGACATTCACAAATTTTAAGTTACTTTTTAATTATTTTTTTTGTATTTTTGTATGTATCTATATTAATAAAAATAAATCACCTAATGTGATGTTTAGACTAAAACAAGAGTTCGGCTCCATGGATTACAGACAATTTTTTTTAATGTTTTTATAAAAGCACGAGGAGGTTCCTCTGGAGAGAAAAATCGTGCCACATGTGAAAAAGGAGTGGACCACCTGTAAATATACAATAGAAAATTTTCGACACACGTCTTTTGCCAAACCAATAATATAAAACTAATAATTAAAAATAACAAATAGGTAAACATATATGTCAGGTGCTCTTTATTAAGAGTATTTCTCGAAAAAATCACAACATTGTTTAATTTTAAATTAAATATAGCTTTGTTACTTTAGAAGAAATGTATGTGATTTATATGTATTTGTAATATTTCAAACAAAAACTGCTGGACAGATTTCTTAAAACATAATAAATACCTTCACTATTAGATAGCATTTTCACTGAGTAACATAAGCTACATATATACCACGGGTGAATCCGGTACCGACCTATCCAATCCCTCTTTGTGCCAAAAAATTAGTTTCCTATGTTTACTAATATTGGAGTTAGAAGGGTGAACCCTAAAATGGCGCAAATAGCTTCTTGAAAAGAATGGTACGGCCGTGCCATGTTTGCTCGATGCCATTGTCATGCTTTGAGATTTTGAACCTTTCTATATTATCACAAGTACCATAATTTTAAATAAGACTAGAGTGATAATATGGCCCAGGCAAAATGCATAGTTTTATGTCATGTTTTTTGCTTATAATGAGAAACAACATAAAGGGCTTTTCGAATATTACATTATTGTATTATTGTCATTTATTCATTTCCCTTTTTAGCATATGACTCGCAACTGTAGATTTTATAGGTAGATGGATAGTCTAAATTTATAGTCACCAAACTAGTCACCAAACTATAGTGCAGTTAATGAAATGTAATGTAGATTTGTGTGTGTGGTATATGTTTTATGGTTTATAGTCTTTTGACGCAGCTTCGATTTATATGAAAAGGTATTGCAGCCTCAAAATGTCATGTATATGTTATTTGTGATTTACTTTTTATCTCTAATCTGGCTGGTCTTTTACCAATAAATTTTTAAGTGATCAAGTGGATTCGAGAATGGTTAATTAATTAAAGAGTGGCACATGAAAGAGTAGAAGAAATTCGATTACTGAGCGAGAGCACGGGTGGCCGAGAAGTAAAGAAGAAGAGAAGAAATCGTCACTATGTTTTGGCAAAAAGACGCGGGTTCGTTTCCCGCCTCGTATTTGAATATTTTTTCTATTCTTTAAAAATTTCTCATTTATAAAGCATTTCAATGTTATCAAAATAAAAATTAAAACCTATCGATTTGTCAAATTCCTACGAAAATAGCACATCAGACTCAATTATACAGGGCCCATTCATAACACTCATGCACTGTTGCTTGATGTTTGCACACTGTCTAATCGATTTGCGAACCAACTAACATCACTTAGTCAATAGTCAAGGGTACTAACTGTGTATTTGTTATCAATTAGCTACCTAATATAACAGTTTGTAGAATAACCCTATACTTATACAACGTTTCACGTGTACTTTTGTATTGGTAGTGTGGACCTTTTTGCTTTAATAAATAGATTGTATAAATTGATATATATTGGGAATGATATCCTAATAAGACAAGGAATAACATAACTGCAGCATTTCAACAAAAACCTCAAATCCATAAACAAAAACATTTTTGATATACACCAAAGATAAATGCGATTAATAAAATCCAAAACAAAGTAAACATTAGCCATTTCATGACTGTATTATTTCAATAGAATTTACGTAATCTCCTTTGTGTGTAAAAAATAACCATTAAATTAGCGCTGTATAATTGAAAACGTAAATTCTTTTATTCGTGATTGGGGCTTTAGAAGTATTAGTATTTATCAATGGAACAGAAATTCAATTAAAAAAGTCAAGCCAATGAATAGATAATTTACATTCGGGAATTTCACTTTTACAGTAAAAGAATTTATAAATTGGATCATATGTGTAAAAAATAATGATGGGATGAAAGTACTATTTATAACTCATCAAAGTTATTTAATATAATTGGTACCTTAACGAGCCCTTTCACAAAATTACACTTGTATAATGGTGTTGAACGTAAGGTTGGATTCATTTTTTATTTTACAGTTTTTAGGGCCTTCTTGTTTACGTTTTATTTTAGTCGTTTCTCTATAAAATACAGACTATAAACGAAAGCAATAGTAATTCTGTTACGACTTAAATAGCCTTGATTATGACGGGAACATACCACATATAAGAAACATAATATAGGAACAATTAAAAATAAAAAAAAACTATTAAGATATACGATGTCGTGCATATTGCAATACTGGTTGTATTCGTGTCAGTCGGATAGACGGACTGACAGACAGACAGCGAAGTCTTAGTAATAGAATCCCGTTTTACCCTTTGGTACGGAACTCTAACAAGAGTCGCTGTATTTCCAGTTGGCCACAAGCGGCGAATATACACGCTACGCTACTGCAGGGAGGATTAGCTATTGGTCCATGGGTTGCTACGAAGTTGATTTTAGCAAATGAAATAAAGATGTATACAACTGTAATTTTTGTACTAAATTGAATTACTTTTTTATCATCGAAATGATAGACCACAAAACGAAACAAAGCTAAAAATAACATGTGTATAGGTTCATAGCACTTGTAAAAATCCTCGCTTCAATTCCTTTACGTCATTGTGTTTTGTGAAAAATAATCTAAAGAAATCTCTAGAGAACTATGTAAATACATCATTTACGAACAATTACAAAGAAAATGTATTTTAGGAAAACAGGTTTCGTGGAAACCGTTGTAGTTCCTTTACGGCTGATTCTCTCTTTTAATATCGAGAGTTAAACTGTCTGGATCCTAATTTGGGGGCTACATGATTTTTAAGGAAATTTGATTGAAGCGCTCTCCTGGGAAATGTATGCCTGTTATAAATCACTAGCGGTCTACCCCGGCCTCGCCCGTGACACATATATAGCTCGGGGATCACATACCTATGAACGGTGAAAGGAATTTTATTCATGTTTTGGGTTCACAAGCAAATTCTTTAGCTTGACATTATTATATTAGTATAGATTTATTGCACCTTGAATTGCGTTTCCTATGTCTGATTCGCTGATTTGACTTATTGAAGTAATTAAACGGAAGAAGTTTATCAAAAAACATATTATTTTGTAGTTCTTTTTAAAGGTATAATGTCTTATGTCGTGGATAAAACTACAAAAAACGCGCATTTTAATAGGTGTAGTGTAGAAATTAATTATGTTACCTTTAGCTACTTTTCCGATAAACAATCTAACAGTTATAGAGCGTGATCAACGATACAGATCACGCATACAGCGTGATCAATAGATAAATACCATTTGTTTTAAACCTTGAGATCCTATTTTGTATTAGGTATCGCTGTTGGGTTTACGCAATTTTTATAGGCAATTTGCTTTTAATGGTTCAATATCGTAGCATTAAAAACGTAACCAAAACATTGAAATCGTTGTACTCGGAATAAGCTGGCGAGTTCTATAACTTTTAATTGGGTAATTAATTTAAGTGGAAACAAAACTCAACGGGGTCTCCAGGAGGTTATTTACATTTCAAAATTAGTGATAATATCTGTAGGTAAAATTAGATAATTAGATAGCGAAGTCCTTTGAAATTATCGAGAATGAATTATTTGTATCAGTTCTACACCTACAGTTGTATATTAATTTATTTGTTAACTTATAACTTATCAAAATACCTTTTATACGGTTGTACATATATTTGAAAAAAATATGTTCGATACATTATAGTTTTCATGAAGCAATTTAGATCAATTTGGTATTCCTAAAATCCAGTATATTGAATGTAAATCTAAATCCCGTTTGCGAGAAACAAAGTTATGTTTGTGTATATTTAACGTAAGAATAGATAAAGATTTTCCTTTAATGGAATTGGTCTTCGGGAAATACAATACAGGGAAAGCTTTACATTTACCATTTATAACACACACACACACACATACACACACACACACACACAAAAGATTCTCTATAAAGATTTCGTTTATACAATATGGTGGCAAATAAATTGGTTATTAATCTCATTGCTACGTATTAATTGTTCATGTGTGATAAAATTCAATGATTATACTTACTAAAATTTTATTGGCATTGTGTTTGCATGTTTATAGTCATACATGCAGAAATTCGTATTAATATTTGCCACAAGCGCAATTTAGTAGGGGTTACATTTTTATCTGAAATCGGAAAGTAGGTATAATTAAATATTTATTTTATTTATTTATTTTAACACTAGTATTCTTGAATGATAATGTTTTATTTTTTTCTACTTTATCCAAACGAGATCGTTTTATCTGTAGCATATTGGTGCATCAAAGCTATTTTGAAAAAGGTGAGATGAGAAAAAGTAATAGTATAGTACTATGTTATCTGTGGTATAAGTCATTTATAAGACCCTCAATTGTAATTAAGTATTAATAATAAACAATGAAAAAGTTTAGATGGTTTTAACTAAATTTATTGTACAGATATTTTCGATTTATTTTATAGAAATTACGTTTATTTATAAAGCAATCAATTTCATTTTATCTGTCTTTTCTACTTTAATGGTGTAAACAACAATTTTTCGTTGTAGTTACGGATTCATTAATTCCTGTCAATGATAACATACATATGTAATTCATTTATCAATTCTCTTTATGATTGCTGATACGCTGAATTGGTCAAATATTATGTTCAATACTCATTTTGGTTATTTGAATGTACTTATAAAATAAATTCTGCAAATAAAATACAATTATTTAACCGGAGTATCATACTTATTGTTTATTGCAATAAATGGACTACAATCGACCCAAGGATTTAAATGTGGTTACGGTATTTTTGAATTGCGTAATTGTACATATTAAATGAGTATCGTATGCTCGAAAACTAAAAATATAAATGTTTTATTATTTTTATTGACTAACGGCCGGTAGTCAATATTCTGAATCTAAAATCTAGAGATTAGTATTGATAGTTCGTTGTACATTGCTGCCTTCATTAATTGTGTAGGATCGAAAAAGCAATCAAAAGTTAACTACTATGTATTCGAAAACGTCATCCTTCTTCCACAGATTACATAGATTACGGAGCAGAGTTCGATATTGAAACTCAACGTAAGCCGTATTGTTATAAAAGAAAAAATAAGACGTTGTATTTTTTTATTGATTCGAACGAAGTCCTTATTGGTTAAATTGTGAAATCGTTATTATTAAGCAATTATTATTGGTCTAACATGATAGCTAATTTTAAAGATCGTGTAAGTGGATTTTTTGAAAGTGGTCCAGTTCTTGAGTGCATTGGCACCTACAAAATATAAGTAGCAATAATATAAAGGTTTACACATTATAATATTAGTATACGTATATACACGCTGCTCTTAAAAATATATGAGAAAAATCTTCCAATATTTATTTAATTTCTTTTCCAGCAAATTGAGATTAAAAACATTTATCGACGTGAACTCGAGAAAGTTATTCATATAAAGTACGAACTTTGGCGGCATCCAAAAATGTTGCGTTAGGGACTCTGTATCATATAAAATTTAAAACTTTTCCCGTTCTAAAAATGAACCGACTCAACGTCTACAAGAATATTGTGTTCCGAAATTCGATATAATGTGTGCGATTTAAGTCCATATAAGTCTTATTAACTTTTTCCTGTTTTTGTTTGGCACAAAATTTGAAAAGCGATGCGTGGCGGCAATTTATTCCGAATGAAATTGAATTTGTATTTCCTTCATAATTTTTTATTCGAAATATGTATCATAGAATGTTTTTATTTGCTTATTTGTTAAAATTTGGTGCTTTTACGTTATAATACATATTGAGTAGTAGTCATCAGTCTAATTAATCGCTATTTACACTCCTCCTTAGAAGTCATTGTTATTTTTATTGTCCTGAAATAAATTATGATAATTGTTGCAACTTTAAGACGTACAAGTTCGCCCAAACAGTTTTCCATGCAGTTATACGTCACCCAGAAAAATACGTTCAAATTGTAGGTAACTTTAACAGTCTAAACAGGTACTAATAGACTACTATAAAAAGACCACGTAGCGAGAAAACTTTCAGCGCTTTTACACTCGAAGTAACTGCAACATTAA
>NC_052104.1:4446472-4494945 GCF_012273895.1 Zerene cesonia | reverse complement strand
GGGGGTGTGGTACTTCCCCGGTGCGAGCTGGCCCAATTCGTGCCGAAGCGTGCTCGACTACCACATACAAAAATTGATATTGATTTATGGCGATATTTAACATTTATTTTTATTATTATATGTATAGAAGACTTTCAAGAACAATACCTAACCAAATATCGTAATAATCATTAAATGCATCGTGACAACGCTTGACTTATCGGCCACCCGTGATCCCTCCTCAGCAGGCGAATTTCTCATACTCTCTGGGTTTAATGTGCATTAAACACACCACACGCCGCGAACAGTGAATATTGTGGATTCCAATCTCGCCTCGTAAACGATATTTTTTTTTTTCAAAAATCTCTAATTTTTTATATATTTTTTTAAATCTTTTAGGATTTCAATGCTATAAACTAAAAATAGATATAACTTTAATTATTACGTATTCGTTATGGAATTTCGTATTATTTACAAGTTGATTTGATAAATGTTTGATTTTTTAAATTATATTTTTATAACTAAAGATAATTTCTATCTTTGCAGGTACTATGAGGAAAACATTGATTCTGTTTTTGTCGGTATGCATCGTAGTCCAAGGAGATTACGACTTATTTACGAGTCCAGCAACGACTTTTTTCCAGGATTTAGCCGGATTTCAACTAGATAACAGAGTAACGGATCAAAATGGAGTACAGGCTGAAAGATTACCCGTTAATGGGTTCGGGTAAGGATTGGAATAAAGGTTCATTGATTGTTGAATGTGTCCTTGTATAAATCTTTGATTAAATAAATGTTCGTAAATTAATGAAGAACTTATTAATCTGCACACTTTGATAAACCATAGAATTCCAATCCGTGTTCCATTTATAAGATCATTTTATAAAACACATTTTTTTAATTAATAATATTCTTTTACTTTGGTCTGATACATTTTAAACTTTCTTAGAAAATTTAAATAGATTCTAATATTCAATATTACTTAGTCAAATGCACGGCTTGATTATTTATTATATTTTTAAACATCAGACATGACAGATGTCAGACAGGTTAAAAAATCAACCCTTACTTTATAAACCATAGACTAGAAAGATTTTCGAAAAAGTAAAATATCAATTTGATTAATATCATTTTGGATTGATGAATCTTAATTTCATCTTCGGATCAATAAAATGCACATAAGTAAATCTCTTGTAATTGTATTAAACAAAAAATATTGGCTGTGATAAACGGGCAACCGAGATAAGGTCCGTTATAGTTTCATCATACGTAGGTCGTATTTTATTATGTTTTTACTCGGAATTAATAAATACATAATATTATAAGAGAAATTTCTCCACTCGAACTGTTAAGTACTTATAACATAATTTTTTCGCAGAATCATACCTACGACCGATATCCAACAAAAATTCAGCTTCTTTGAATATTTTATCTTAATACACCCACTCCACTTCTACACTGACTACTACTTTGAGAAGTTAATTTTACTTGTAGAATAGTGAATTGATTCTTGAATTATTAATTCAAGCTTTATAAATTAATTTATCTACTAAACAAATATTTATTGATATCAAACTGAATACTTAGCGTATTGCATAGATTGTTACTATTTATTTCTTCTTTTCTATATATTATTTTAATAATTTTGTAATTATATTTTAATGAAAACAAATGTGTTAATAATAATCTTCTTGATCTGTGTTATGTGTGTAACCCATTATATTGTGAATCTTTATGTTGCATGTACTAATCTATAATATGATTGCACAAATTTGTTAACAGAGACGTTAAGAATATAATACCAGATGATGCCAGCAGCTACTTAAGGTAAGGATGTGGAAAATACGATGTAGCATATCTCATATAAAGAAAAGAATAATTGGGAAAGTAATGGTTTTAAATAAACATGAGTTTACTTTAGCATCATTCCGTTTCTCTCTCAAAGTTTCGATATTATTTAAAACGTTTTGCTTATCATGCAAAAAAACGAAATATCTCTAATCTCTATATTTAAATGTTAATCTTTGGATTGTTTGGTCGTATTTCGCGGTATGAGTTTTGTGTAAGTATCATACCTTGTAACCGATGAAACATCTGATTGCCTTTGGAAATTCATTTAACCACGTGAGCGAAGCCGCTGGTGGAATGCCACATTTAAAAAGGAACCCCTATTTCCGTTAGTCACGCTGTAACTTGAAAACGGTTGAACTTATTTTCTTCATATTTTTAATGGTTTCTTATAATTCGAAGAAAATATTAAAAAAAATTGAGTTTTCAAAATTCTTAACGAAAACGTCGTTTGCAGATTCCAGAATTCATCACAATTTTAGAACCGTATAAGCAGCTATTATATAAAAAATGAAATTGAGTACTAGGTACTTAATTTGTTTATAACAATAACGTCTAACGTAGTTAATTGCTCAAGAAATATTTGAATTTAAATGCTGACTACATTTAATTCTCATCGTACTTTTAATTGAAAGATTTCAAGGTTATTCGGAACATAAATCATAAAAAAACAATGCAACTCTGCTATATTTATAAATTTTATTAATCTGGCAATTGCTCTCCTAAACCTTCTATGTAGAATAACACATTTTGAAATAATTTGAAACCCAATTGCAACGATTACATTAATCGTTTTATTTATGTAAACAGGTTCAGTAACCCGCCACCACCTCTAGGATCTTCGCAAGACCCAGCAACCAGTACATGTGGTCTGGCACCGCCATTTTGCGCAAAGTCCCGATACAGATCCATTGATGGCACATGTAATAATCTACAGAATCCAAGCTTGGGAGCGCCGCAGACGCCGTACAATCGACTATTGCCTTTTAATTATGGTGATGGTATGTAACCTTCATTTAGTTTTATTCCAACTTTGTTCGTATTTTTCCATATTTGGATAGTCGTTCTGATGCTATAATGATATCGTCTTCTTGTATAGTAGTGTAATTGTAGAATATTTAGGTGACTTAATAGATCGTGATTATATGTAGAGCACAAATAGTAATACGATAGTTATGTTGAAGACGAAGAATTATAAATATAATGTCCATGATCTAAAATGTTTAACAACTCTTTATGTGAATAAACTTGTATTTGATTGGCGTGGTATATTATGCGTGGGGCTTATACTCTTGGGAGGCAACTGAGTCAGTCGTTAAAAAAAATAGGTTGATGTTTACGGCGATTCATATATCCAATTATTTTTGGTATTGCATATTAAGTACGACATAATTATTATGAAAATTTCTTCGAAATTGAAATAGGTCATTGAATAAAGTGACAAAGTATGAACATTGGAAAACGATTGATTGACATAAACGCCATTATATCAAATAAATCATCGTGCTACACAGCCAGTTATCTTTTTGACATAATCGATTCTTCCGTTGCTGGATTTGAACATTAATATGATTCAATCAATTATGGAACCCTTCATATTTCACTAACCGCCTGTTTTTAATATTCTTAACTTCCCAGAAATTTAATTTCCATTTACGTTCTGACCGTAAATATTGTATTAAGGTTCATATATTACATAATCTTTAGATATTATCCTTAAAATTGATTTATCGTATAACAAAAAAAAAAATACTCTTCTTTTCTGTTATACCTATTTCATAAGATGATAATATGCAATATACATATTATTTATATGTATCTTTTGAGTCAATATATTTTATTAAGTTTGCTGTTTCTTCTTTTTTCATAAATAAAACGCAAAACACAACTGTATAAATCTTTTCCGAACATAATGCCTTTACTAATTGACTTAACATTATCAAATGTATATTATAGTTACTCTTCCAAAGAACATGAACAAGACAACGCCTATAACCATTTTATTTACAAACTCTTAAAAGTCGATGCTATTACCAATAAAGATAGGATTTAGTACTCGTGTTAGAAAATGAAATAGAAAATATTAGGTACTACTCCTATGGAATGTTTATTTGTAATAAGATGTTACTAGAATGTGACACATTATTTTTACTTCAGGAATAAGTCAATTTCCAAGAGCTGTTGGCGGTGGAGTGCTACCAAATCCGCGAGATATTAGCTTAGCTGCATTTCCGGACAAACCTTTAGTGGACCCTCTGTGGAACCTGAACGCCCAACAATGGGGCCAAATCATCACACACGATATGTCCCTTACGGCTGGTGTGGCTCAAAGTCGTAAGTACTTATATATATAGCTATATTATTACTAACAATGTAGGGTTATGTACTAGTACAAGGGTTTGTGAACAATTGGGTTACAGTTGGTTATGTTTTCATAATATATTGGTGATAGAGTAATTTCGGTGAATTAGCTGCCACTGCATGTATACCTAGCTGTTTATGGAACAATCACTATTTAGAACTAGATTGCGTGTTAAAGTAGCTGCTAATTATGTAACATCGGATGTTGGGAATAACATATGCATGCTATTTCTAAAATAATTATCCCTATTTTTGGTGAAGTCTAGAAAAGTTTTTTGGTGAATGTAAAAATTGTGCAACACAATGTTTACCGTACGTTCCACTGTTTCAGCGAGCGGTCTTATCGCTTCGTGCGATTCGCGTTGAGAACACATTGAAAATTTTGTCAGGGTATTTTTCTTTTGATTTTCAAGGGAGTAATTCTTTTTAACTGTTCTTTCCAGAAAATTCTACGGTCAGCTTTCGACGAAGTAACTATGGTGGTTATATTTTTAGTTGGATTTTGATTTAGATTACACTACCTAAAGCATATTTATAATTTAAGTGACCATTCGCCCCGGATTTAACTGGGATTATAAATAAAATATATCTCATTTCACTGAGGAATAATTTGTACTAGTGAAAGATTTTACGATATCGGTTAAATCTTTCTAGAATTTTGCATTACAAATAAAATCAAAAATTAATCATCTTTCCTTGATATTATATGTATTTGACTCTTGTTTCAAAAATTAATGTCGAATTGTAGTCCAAAATACCATACTTTTAGCTGTTTACCCCTGCATCGGTCTTGGAACATAGAAAGCACACTTTTGTTAACTAACCTTTTATACATTACACAAAGCAAATTGTACGATGCTTGTTAGTACTAGTGCTACGTTGATAATCTTCAATAAAGGATTGTTCCCGGCCTCAAATCTGGAATCTTTTGTTTACAGATCGCGACCCGCTCGTCTGTTGCGATGACAACGGGCAGCTTGCGGCAGATGCATTCACGAATCCTCAGTGTGCGCCCATATTAATTCCTCCCCACGATCTCGTTCATGCTCAGCAAGGCACACAATGCATGAATTTTGTGAGAACTGGTACGACCAGAGACAGAAATTGTACGCCGCGCAACGCACCTGCGCAACCTGTAAGATATTATATGATTCGGTTTCTGCGACTGTTATTTTGACCAATCTATTCTCAAGTCTACTGTTTTAAGCATAACAGTTTCACTCATTATAATAGTACATTTTTAAGCAGATTAATACGCTAAGTTATCAAATTTGAAAGTCAGTGAGTCAGTAAACAAAGTCGAATATAAAAGGGAACATTGAAATGTCTTGTCAAAGATCCCTTCTCTACCTTTCTCAGTGTTATATCTTTTGGTCAAAGAACATTCAAATGTTTAATGTTTATTGGTGACAGTTTTTCCACCTCGTTATCCTTTTTTATAAAAGATGTGTTGGAATTCGATCTTTCTTCAGTTCGTTTTATGTTTTCGCTGTGAATAAAACTTGTAAGTAACTGACTCATCATGACTTAGATGTATGGCTTAGATCGGGTTTGCTAGTCCTTTTATGACGTCGAAGACACGACAGACATTCAAGAAAGGGTCACAACAAAACGATAAAGCAATATAAATGCGGAAGTCCCGTATTATACAATTAAATAAAATATTTTTCCATAAGCGTAAATGTTTCTATTATACACGACATTGTAATAATACTCGTACCATTATTTTATACGATACTAGCTGCGCCCCGCGGTTTCACCCGCGTAAGTCCGTATCCCGTAGGAATATCGGGATAAAAAATAGATGTTGGCCGATTCTCAGACCTACCCAATATGCTTACCAAATTTCAGAGGAATCGGTCAAGCCGTTTCGGAGGAGTATGGCAACGAAAACTGTGACACGAGAATTTTATATATATAGATTTCAACACCTGAGACTTTGAAAATTATTGAATTTGTATCTTACATGTGTGTTACTTTTTACAGTTAGGTATCGTTTCTGAATTCGTATCAAATTTTATCAGATAAAAGTGTAATGAGTATAGGGAACTGAATCTGAGTATAATTCGTTTGGGAAAACAAATGCAGGTCGTATCATTATTTTCATACGCTTGTTGAAACTACGAAAGAAGCCTACAAGGGTTTTCACTTCGACGGAGCTTTTAAGTCTTCGCAAAGTAATCGGCTCGAACCCAATCCCTTGTGATGCTGATATGAGCTGACATTTTCATTTTCTGTGAGCATAGTATTGATACTATACTAATTTATTTTAATTATTTAATTTACCAAATCCCATACGTAATATAATAGTGTGATTTCCTTCTTTTTTTGAAGTCGGTTGAATATTAATTTTAAAGTCACTAAATTATTTTTGAAATTTTATCGCATACAAATAAAACCTTTCCTCTTTATAATATTAGTATAGATTAATTATAATAAGCCGTAACATAGTAAAGGATTTTAAAATAAAGATGAATAAATACAGTAGATATTTGTTATTTGCAAATTGCTACTCAATGATTACAGAATTATACACATGTTCTAATCTTGGATCCAGTGAAATATTAACAGATCGATGTTTGTCATAAATCTTATTGATTTGACTAAGTGTCTCTGGTTTATTGTATTAATCTTAATTATAAGAAATTAGCTTTTAAAATATCGACCCATATTATATTACGAGAGCTTCAAGTTACATTATCTTTCAATAAATTGTGGTAAGAAATTCCATGACCTCTTATGGTATAAAATGTAAGCAACTCATTTAAAATGCTTATGGAAAGTTACACGCATGCATATTAACTACGCTCTCAAGTAATCTCGTTATCTGAATATTATAGATAGACAACAAAGAACAGTAATATTATTTTACATTAAAAAAATATATTTTAAGTACGCCGTACAGATGAATTAGTTCAAACAGATATCGTGCCTTTACGTCCCCAATGCGGAAATTTGCCATTAAAATTGACACACAAAAATATCATATTTCGTTTAAAGATTGCAGCAAGTTGATAAATTTTCATATAAATATATTTTAGTCTTCATTTCTTTGCCAGTGCCCGAATTATGTGAAATATAAATTGAAATGACTCTCAATATTAAAATATAAACATCACATCATGTTGTGTTAATTCACACGCCGTATGTTGGAAAAACATTTTTTAGTGAATTTGAGATCTGTATTTATATAATATGATACTTAAACATTAAATAATAATAAGTATCACAGCATTGTATAAAACAAAGTCACTTTCTCTGTCCCCATGCCCCTATGTATGGTTAAATCTTTTAAATTACGCATCGGATTTTGATGGGTTTTCTTAAATAGATAGAGGGATTCATGAGGAAGGTTTATATGTATCACAACATCTATTAAACTAATCCGAATCAACGCGTGCGAAGCCAGTATATAAAGCTTAAAAACAATAAAAAAAACTGCACTTAAGGCAATGATTTTTATGATAAAACGTAATAATTAAAAATTGATAAAGCACACTCTGTCTATAGTATTGTAACAGGATATAAGAATGTTAATTATTTAAAGCAGAAACTCTGTATTCCACTCTAAAACGTCAAAACAAAAGAAATTAATTCAAGTTGACTATACTTAACGTTTAACGCAACCGCAAACATTTACGGCTTACTTTGTTTCATTACAATGCCTTTATGCCTTATTATGTTTTTATTCGAAAGTTTATTTATTAAAATCCGTATGTTAAGAAAACAGTACTTGTTTTTCATAGCCGTTCATTTGAAATTGTTTTACCTCCCCAATACCCACGATTCTTGCCAAAAATAACATTGACTAGAAAAGTGTAAAAGGGGAATAAATTACTTTCAATTCATGCATTATTCATTATTATTTGTAACTCAAACATGACGTATATAAAAATATATTAACACAGATTAATAAATAGATACTTTACACAGAATATAATATTATTACTGTTCAATACATATAACTTAAATTTTTATTGCAATGCTTAAGGCTTGCTATGCTTATATTATCTAGTCTAAGATTATATATGTGTGCTAATTTTATAACCTCACAAAAACGGAAGATATATGTTGTCATGGGTTACAAATAGGATACGTCGTACTTCCTTTATGGAAAGTAGCTGGAACGTAACAGATACAGTATATCATACTTATTATATCTCCGAGTATATTCTTGCGTAAGCAATTCATGAGTAAAAAATGTGTAGCAGAGTTTGTTAAAAAATCGGATTAATATACAAAAGAACGGAGAATCATAGTACCTACATTGCATTGTGATACTATATGTTAGCGTCGTGTGTGTTAGGGTCGTGTTTAATCAGTATGTTAATTTAAGTAAAGTGTGGGTTGGGTAGTAGTAATTGTTAATATACACACCAACTAAGTGACTTGATTTTAAGTACGTGCGTGTATTTAAAACATATATTGTATATTGTACATCGTGTATTTATAATATATAAAAATAAGACTTTATACTTTGGAATTCTTGCAATTATTAGATTTCATTTGTCGATGTCTATGATGTGACATCAACTATCGGTATACATATTACTCTCATATTTTAGGGGTTAATTAGGTTAGAAACTGAGTAACTTATTTAATAGTAATTGATTTTCGTCTTTCCAGATATCCACCGTCACTGCGTACATGGACCTCTCCTTAGTTTACGGTAGTAGTGAGGGTCAAGCTCGTCCGATCCGTGCCTTCCAAGGCGGTCGGCTAGTTACGGTTCTGCGGAATGGCCGTGAATGGCCACCGCAGGACCCTAACGTCACACAGACTTGCGAGAGCGCGCAATCGCAAAATGAACCCTGTTAT
The DNA here is from genome assembly GCF_012273895.1 of Zerene cesonia. NCBI lineage: Eukaryota > Metazoa > Arthropoda > Insecta > Lepidoptera > Pieridae > Zerene > Zerene cesonia. The sequence goes on along the minus strand of NC_052104.1, from coordinate 4,485,939 downwards.
TTGACTGGTAAGGAATAAAATACAAGTTGTAAGACAAACGATCGCAGTTGGTTCGATGCCTTCCGTGATCGATGGACTAGATTAAATAACTTATCATCATCCATATCATCAACATATAAATGTAAGATTTGAGGGCGTTATTGTCGTCCTAGAATTGGGATCTACAGCCATGAACGACACTGGCCTTTTTTTTTTTTTTTTTTTTATAGTGGGGAAATCTTGCATAGATACCCACGGCCCCCGGGGAAGAGGTCGTGGGTTATGTCGGATTCCTACCGACTAAAACCCCACTGTGTTCCGTCGAGCCACATAAGTGAAGGGGCCACGGGTGCTTGTTGGAATTCGTCCGCGACCCCCTCGGCGGCAGCCCTGCAGGCCCGGCACAAACTTAGAGCTGCTTATTTGCCTGCTCTACCCTTCTGTGGCGGCGTGAGCGGAACACGTCTCGATGAACGACACTGGCCTAAAACATATCAGTCATAAAGTAGTTATTTAAATGAAAAAAATGACAACACTGATAACAGAAATTTTTGAAACCAAAATGCAGTTGTCATATATAATCAAGGTATCTAATAATATTGTAACTAATTTGATGGCACGTTAACCGTCGCGTAATATGGTCAATGTGTTTCCTGTCAATAATAATATCTAAAAAATAATTAGAGATGTCACTTCTGCAAAAGAAAAGTATTTCTTATGTTAAATTACTTTCAAAATATTTTGTAACTAGCTCGTAGGTAAGTACAACATCGACAAAAGCATTTATAAAACTTTTGCATTCTGTTAAAATATACAGCAAATAAGAGATGAAAATTCCAATAAACACATTTGCTTTACTTTCTTTCAATTGTATACGCCTGCCAAGAAAATGTAGTTAAAAGATACTAAATATTTTTTAAGAATTTAATGCCTTAGCATTAAGCTTTTAATACTTTCATTACATTAGGTATGTGGTTAATTAACACTTATTTTGCTATACAGTGTTAATTATAAAACACAATTTCATAATATTGTATAAATAACGAAAGGGAAAGCTTCTGACGAATCTGTTTACATTCAAATAACTAAAATGTAAATATAACTAAAAACAGACGAGTCCTATTGCGTTACTTATACAAGTAATTTGTCAAGTATACGACCACTATAGCTTGTTTGTATGTTTAGACTCCGAATGTATTTTTCTCAGGTGACGCAAGAGTAAATCAAAACCCTCAATTAACGCTTCTACAAATTATATTACTACGCGAACACAACCGCATAGCTGATGCACTGGCGGCCATGAACCGGTGGTGGAGCGACGAGACGATATTCCAAGAAGCAAGGAGGATCCACATTGCTGAAATACAGCATATCAACTATTATGAATATCTACCTATATTTCTTGGTATGTATTTTATTATTTAAAATGAACCGACCTTTATATATACTCATTAATAACGTATTAAAAGCAAAGGTTAGGAAAAATGTAATATATATGTATATATGTTTATGTTCGGTGTAAGATATATTTTGATTGGTGACAAGTTCATTTTATTAATTGAGATTGTGAACTGTATTAATATATTTAAGGACATACAAAATAATAGTTTACAAACAACGGCAATTGCTAGCATTTGAATGATAGAATTAACTCGTTATATAATTTTAAATTTATCCATATTAGGTGAAAAAGGTTTTATGTAGGTATACCATTCTCTCCTTTGCATCAATCATTCTAAAGTAAATACGAAGAGAAGCATTGATTTGAAATATCTTGTTTACTCAAAATACTGTATTTTTATACGTTAAAAGTTTTGAAATAATTTGAAGAATGCTAATTAATTTCGTTTATCGACCTTTTTTTTCCGCAGAAGTATGTTTTCGTCTGAGTGCCTTTGTTCTAATTTATATAAAAAAGATACATCTATATAATTCTTTCTTCTACCACAGATATTTCTTAAATACAATATTCAATGCGATTAATTTCATTCTTTCATAAAATTGAATATACATTTTTAATAAATTTTAGAAAGATAATTTAAAAATGTTATTAAAAAATTTAATATTTTTACCATTTATATATTAACAATTTATAAACAAATGTCAAAAATCCTGTGTCTCTATTTGATTCCATAAAAATAAAGTTGATTATCTTTAAAGCAGACACAATGTCAACCCATTTTTTTATTTTGTATCTGTATATATGTTTCTATAATCTGTATTGTTTCTAGGTTATGAGAACATGGTGAAAAACAGGCTTATTTACCCGGGAGCACAAGACTACGTGAATGATTACAACCCACAGGTCAACCCGTCTGTATTAGATGAGCACGCCACTGCTGCATTTAGACATTTCCACACATTAATCCGAGGGTTTTTGCAGTATGTTAAAAGATTATAATGATTTTGCTATAGCTAAAAGGATTGACGACACGAATAAAGGAATGACTGGGAAGGGTGAAGGAAAGGACACAGACTTCTGGATCCTGAATGTATAGAATATCTTGAATGAAATTATGTTTAGATAATTGATGAATCACGAATTTTTGATATGATAAAATGAATCACAAATTTTTAATATGTTTGCTGAATACTTAAAATATTTTATTTCGATTAGGATTACAATCAGAGTCCTATCTTTTATCTGCGCATTCGCACAGGCACTACCTTTGCGAATGTTCATGGACCGTAGTGATCGCTTACACTCAGACGAATCAACAGCTCAGTTGTCCGCTGTGGCATAAAAAAGTTTGTTAATTGTTAAATATGCAACATGAGAGTAAATAACTTATCATCCTCCGCTGTGGCATAAAAAGTTTGTTAATGTTAAATAATGCATTTTATTAAACTCGTTGGTGTTTTGAATAAGGAAAGTACGTGTATACAGTACACCAATATATACACTGTGATCAATAAACTGAATTCATGAGAGTAAATAACTTATAATTCAAAATTTAGCTAAACTTTTAATTATACCTGTAAATTTCGTATATTCATTGTATATTGTTTTCACCAGCTTAGTAACAGAAAACAGGGAGTTGGCTGGGTACGCTCGTATCAGTGACTGGTTCAACAGGCCTCTGTTATTGGAAGTGGATGATATCTTTGACAAATTGACGAGAGGTCTGACAACCCAGCCGCAGTCCTACAGCGATCAATTTTGGGATAGCGAAATGACGCAGTACTTATTCCGGTAAGGTTCATGAAGCAATAGTTGGGTCATTTAAATGGAAAGATAAAAGGGTCAAGGTGAAGGGGCCGTGGAATAGCACAAAAATAAAGTACAATTAAGAAAAATTTCGTTACAATAAAAGTTTACGTTCAATTAAGGCGTGGGCAATGTCTAGTTCATACTAATTAATTAATTTCAGTTAAATTTTTAAATTAATGCGAAAGTTTATCTGTTTTAGCTCTTATTTAACTTTTATTTCAATTGATTAAATACAACTAAAGTTAGAGAATGTAAAAATTATTTAATTAAGTACTAATCTTATTATATCTATCTTCACAAGAATCTAGACATTTGCTAAAAATGTAGATGCCATCTTAAACCAGTTCAGTGATAATATAGACCATACAATTTTAATTGCAAATGTTTAATTTTTCATACTGTATTTTATATCCGACATTTTTTTAAATGACACTACATATATTTAAAAAGACAGTTACAAAAACATTTCATGTCTTAAAAGTAACAGCGTTGGTTATTTTTAAATAGTTTACTGAATTTCTTAATAAAAAATTCAGTGAATTAGATGGGACATGTATCCCAGCCGAAAACCAACCGACAACCAACACAAAACCTCTCATAGTGATAAATGATGTCGCTTTTTATTATCTTTTTCACACTTTTTAATACGTGTTTATTACAAATAAACTTTAAACAAATTTATAATAATATAAGTAAACTTAGATATTATGTATATGTAAATAAGGCCTATGAGCATAAAATTTAAATGGGCTTGGTCCTCAATCCATATGCGGAGATGGGTTGTCAAGTGTCGTTAATCGTATTAAACTTTTTATCTCACCCAACTCAACATCATTAATATACATTTAACACTAGAATATTAAAACGTAGTTAAAACTTTATAACGAGGGAAATTTGTAATATCATGGCTTAATATATATTAATATTATTATATTTACCTGTAGTTGTTTAGGATTTTTTTAGTTTTAAAGTATCAAAGATATAACACAAAATTTTAACTATGCCACCTTATAATACTTAGCGCGGAGTCTATTGAATTATGCTTTATTTATTAAAATAATGAAAAGTATTACCGCCTTCAATTCGTTTTTAGATGTATTCAATATGCCAGGATATCATATTTACTATAGTTACATTGTAGATGCTCTTTCAATATTTCAATATGGTACCAACAACACTGGCACCGAGGTGATTGAAGATTCTATTTCGTAAAATATTAAATATATTTTAGCTTTGGGGAACCTTCTGTGCCTTGTCTTTTTGAACTTATGGAATGGTTGTTAGGAATACTTATATAGGTATTAAGGTTTCGTAACAGGTATTGTAAAAACTTTCGTACAAAAGTTTGTATTTTAGAACTTCCACACAAATTCCTATTCCAGCAGCTTGTAATTTTTCCGTGTAATTATGAATAAGTAAAGATTTACACTATTTTTTATCGGTGTCTTGAAGAATCTTATCCATAGGGAAATGAAAAGAAACAGATGTAGAACAGTTTGATAACTATATTCATATTTCTAAGTATATTTTACATCGTGTATACCTACTTTGTATTTATTAAGAAAGTCAGCAGAAGATTTTGTGTATTGATTGGTTCGGAATTCGGTCGCGTATAAAGACCATTACGGTTTTATTAGTCCGCAGCCTCATCTTCTTTCAAGCCGAAACCATTATTATAGTATGTACCTATTCTTCCACGACGTCTTCATTGACTTTTTATTGTGATAATGTATTTGCGTAGAAATCAAGACGAACATTTCACCTAAATAAATAACGTTGTAGGCTTAAGTACATTCAAACGTACCTAATGTTTGAAAATATGTAATTTTTTCCAATTATCAGCATATTTTTAGAAATTTACAAGATAATTATGATGATCTTGCAATAATATTTGAACAAAAAAAAAGAACTAAAGGCGTTCTAATTGAATAAAAATGATTTTTTATATATGTTAATAGTGTAAGTGTAAAATGTATAATTTTATCATACATATATTTTACCATACACATAATTTCGCAAACGTAGCAGTGTGATTCAATATGTGTGAAAACTGTTCACTCATAATATCAAATATTTTAGAGGCTTAAGATTGAATATACAATACCAACAAAACAAACACAAATTGGCCAAGTTCAGCATTAAGATATTATGTTATATCTATAACATATTGAGCTGCTTACTAACTCCAAGCAAAGAAGCTTCTAGTGATTGCAATATCTGCAGACCGAGTTTCGAGAAACGAACACATAAACTTTACGCAAGTGCCATTAGAGAACTAAACCTAAAGAAGTTTTGTATCAAAGTTAAATAATTTACTTGATTTGAAAATGATGTTAGATACTGTTCAGTTTGTACAATAATAATTAGTTATAACGTATTGGAAATATATTTTTGTTTTAATTTGCTGCACATAATTTATTAGTGTTGATTTATACGTATAAATAAATAGTGAAGGAATTAGTACATTAAATGGTATCTAAATAAGAAAGTACTTCTTATACTGTTCTGTTTAGATGTAATTTGGATAGTTTCTGTTGAGGATAAACCTTTATCCTTTAAGTAGATAACACATAGCCATTACATAGATATCTATTTATTTGAAATGATGGGCATTATATAAAATGCCATAGAAAACTCTCCTTTTTGACAAATACCATATAACAATAATATGTTTTTTTGGCTTCAGACGAAACAAGACATATGGAGGCGACCTTCGCGCAACAGACATTCAGCGTGGCCGCGATCACGGACTGGCTAACTACATCGACACCAGAGCGGCCTGTGGTCTACCTGTTCCAAGAACATTCAAGGATATGACTGACTTTATATCAAAACCTGTAAGTTTAAAATAGTAAATTTGATCATCTACCTAATACTTTTAGGTAAATATGTTTTTGAATGGATTTCAAATATTTTTGTGTACTAAAACTTGAATACAGTAAATTTTTTTTCAACAATTTACAGCTGCCATTTCATGTCCTGTTTTTTTGATACATGTTTTCTCTTTGAAAGATGTGTTAAAGAACTATACTTTAAAACACATTTAAATTTCTACCCAGAGCAGAATATTTTTCACAAAATCCGAGATTCCGTATATAAGTTAAGAGTCAAAGTGGAAGATATTCACGAGATTCTCTCCTGAGACACGTTTTCTGATTCTTAAGAAGTTCGTAAGTATTATACTAGATTTCTTGGTTGAGACTCTTCGTTTAAAAATTAGACAAATACGTTGCCCAATTCATTAAGTATTTACAAAAGTAAATTATTGTTCAGTTTTATTATACAAAATAAGGACAACGACAACAGAGGAGGAAAAAGATTAGGTAATCGGAAACAATAATAAAAACAAAACACCACGCTTTCGCAAATAATACAGCGTTTTGTGATAAAAAGATTTGGCTTATAAAAAGAGGGCAGGCCGGGAGCGATATACAATTTATAAAAAAATATGTAAATGAATGTTGATGGCATCAACAGTTTTTTTTTGAAAATTAAAATTGTGAAGGTATTTAAGTTTGCTTCCATAAATACTTAATAAGAATCTGGAGGTCGCCAAATACGCACCAAAACTACCAAAATTTATAAAGATAAGATAACACGACAACTTTATTATTTATAAAATAAAAATGCAGACAGCATCTAGTTTATCTCCATCTCTCGAAACAAAAGCAGGCATTGTTACTGTCTACACAGACACAGACCAATAAATAACGCTGCTTGTTTCAGCAAAGAAAATGCAGTTTATCAATACTTATAAATATATTCTCATAAACTGTACTGTCAGTGCTAAAAATCTGTGGTTGAAAGAGACTATTTCTTTTTTAGTAAAAGACAAAGCGCTTGCTGCCGAGGCACATACAAATAGCCCGCTACGGAAACATTTTAAGGATTCGAACGTTGATAGAATATACTATGCTCTTCGCTGGATTGCTCATTGAAACAAGTTTCAGGATATTTACTTTCATTACACGTACCAAATTTCTTAAACGTTTTCAATTCCTCACGCTATTTTGTTTAGGATTGCATAGAAGTAACAAAGAAAGTTTCTAGCTGTAAAGTTTATAGTTATATCTTATTTAGTAGTGAAGTTAGTGTATTTTGATTTATGATTACATAATCTCAATCTCGATCATAAATCAAAATAACTAAGATATTCGGTTATGCTTTAACACTTTAAAGCATAAACGTGGAAGTTATGTTCTGTGTCCCCTAGTGGGGTATAGGGCAGATGATTCATATCTGTTTCACTGATCGATTTTCTTCATGGTGAGGCTCCACCAGGAACCGAACCCAGGATCCTTTGGTTCTACGCTCACGCACCACTGTACCAAGGAAGTGGTCTGGTATTATTGGACACTACTTTTTTAAGGCTGGCTTTGTATGTCTAAAGAAAAAACTATTTATTGTGGGAGTCGAGCACGCTTCGGCACGAATTGGGCCAGCTCGCGCCGGGGAAGTACCACACCCCCACAGAAAACCGGCGTGAAATAGTGGTATGCCACTGTGTTTCGTACGGTGAGTGGGGGAGCCGGAGGCCCGTTTCCTTTTCCTTACCCGTCCTAGTCCATTCCTTCTTTCCAGTCGTTAATCCTTTCCTTTCCCTTACCCCATAAAAGCGGGCAGCGCATTCACGGAGGTACTACCTTTGCGAATGTTTATGGGCGGTGGTGATCGCTTACCATCAGGCGAACCACGAGCTCAGCTGCCCGCTATGACATAAAAAAAAAAAAGAAAAAAATATTTCGTTCCTATTACGTATTAGCTATCCCTATATATAATAATGAAATTAATGTTAATATTTACCTCCTATAAATAACCTCAATAATTTATCTAAGTCCATGTAGTTTTGTATCCTCATAGAAAGTTTTACACATTTGTTTTTCCGCCTATGCGTATACAGTCGGACGGATGCGGGTTTCTTATCTAACCTTTAGTTTTTTTGGGAGCTGTTCAATACAAATGTCACTTTTTCACAGAACGTAGACATTTTGGAGAGCTTGTACAAAGATCCGAGGGACGTAGAAGTGGTGGTCGCCGGGTCCTTAGAAGAGAATGTTCGGGGAACCCAGGCTGGTCCTACTTTCCTTTGCATCCTGACGGAACAGTTCTTCAGAACGAGGGTTGGGGATAGATACTTTTATGAAAACGGAGACCCGGAAACTGCTTTTACGCTAAGTAAGGATATTTTTTCAAGTTGGTTAAGAATTTAAATGTTTTTAAGTAAGCTTATAAGTCAAGAATAACGAAAATAACTAAATTTCCCTTTTATTTGCCCCTGTGATAACTGTGGCAACATATCAACGGATGAGTTATTTTCATCGCGTATCTCTGAAAACTAATGAAAACCGTAAATTTAGAAGAACATAAAAAAGCAATCAATGTTAATGAATTTGCAGACTCTTTTAGTTGTTAAGAGTATTTTAAATCAATGTTAAACTTTGAAACTATTAATAGGTCAACTGAACGCTATACGCCAAGGTGCATCTATGGCCCGTATTCTGTGCGACAACGCCGATAACATCCATTACATGCAGCCGAAAGCTTTCCAGCTTGTCTCAGTCGGGTAATTACTTCGATTCATAATAAGTACATGCGTATCTCGTTTTAAGAATGAAATAATTTTAGAACAAATTTACTTTTTCAGAAACAAACCAGTTCCGTGCAATCATTTGCCAGTCGTTGACCTGAGCTTATGGCGAGACGGCAGAGGTGGCTATGGAAGATAATCAAATAATTTTAATTTAGTTGTTAATAAAATAGTATTACTTAGATACAAAACATTCAGTTAAAAATTAAAGTACAGAAATAGATAATAACGTTGGTGTCTGCTTTATTTCAAACATTCTATGTTTGAAACAGTGCTTCTTTATTTCAGAGTATAAAATAGTTTATGTAGGTAGACACTATTATTTTAATTTCTATTCCTTCATTCAACCTCATGATTTAAATGTTTTAATGAAGATAATAAGGACATTTGTAAATATTATATATTATTATATTTTAAAATACATTGTAAACGTCAGTAGATGATTTGTTATAATTAAAACTTTTGCAATAAAATAAATATCAAAGTGACATCAAATCCTCATATTGCAGTGTATTCTATCCCTTTTGTTGAATAAACAATTTGCTTGTGCAATAACAATTTGTGGTAAATTAAAAAATGGGTTATATTATGGTTTAACACTTACCTAAACTGTATTAATTTTATATTGTAAATAAATGTTTGATGAAATAATATCGTTTCAATTTGACTAAAAATAAGCAACATCGATACAAATATCGTGATTGAAACACGTGTCTTCAATGTGTTTGCGTCACGGTGTTAAATGCTATTTATCTATTTATCAAGGGACAAAGGTGATTGATTAAGTTTGTGTCGGTTCGAAAGCCAATTTTACTACGAACTAAAATTCCTTGCGCTGCAAACGCCATTATTACGAATTCCTTTTAACTGGCTCAAATTTTGCTTGCCCCTGTTAGTATCTAAAACGCAATATCCATATAATTCCCTATTTCGTCACTTATAATTTAGAAGTACCTAAATAGTGTAGTGTTATCAGCACAATCAAATTACTCCAGCTTTGCTGGTCGTACCTTCAATTACTTCTATTTGTCTTTAAGAGACCGATAACAAAACTATCACAGCCCATTACCAAGTTGGAGTATTCAATTTAAAATAATATCCTTTTCATACATAAAATGGTAGTGAAGTAGGAAAATACGATAACAGCAATAATTCGTAAGCAATTACGGCTATATGATTGTTCATTTTCAAATACAGTAAAACATATGGGTGTGACCTATAAATTTAGAACTTTATTCAATCCAAAACTTTGCATAGGAACGTTATCTTCAATTTTATTAACTTGAACATTATAAACGACTCTTCTTGTTTACAAATGAAATATCACAAAGTAATAAAATGGAAACAACTTCAATATTCTTTCTCCACATCGGTAATCTATATATCGAGTTCCTTATTCTCAAATGTTCAATGTATGTACCTCGTATTTTGGTTGGATCGGTATATTTTGAGTTCTGCTGTTCTTTCTGTTCTAAGAACCTATGTAAAAAAATTAAGAAACATAGTTTAATGAGCAAAAATCTAACGATATATACCTATTGTAATGTCTTACGTCTATGTCATATAAAACGCGCTCTTAGCGCGCATCAGTGCGCTAACTTGACGCTGAACTGTGTTGTACTAGGGCCTAATAGCCGTATCAGATAAAAATCGTACATTGCGCGTTTTAACTATAGTCAAAGAATTCGTAACATTCTCAAGAGCTATTTGTATGGAAATTACAAAGCGTCTCTGCCATGCGTAAAAGGAACTAATTTTTGACAGCACGAACTCATCTGTCGCCATAATTTGAGACCGGAAGATGATAACACAAAAAAACTATTTCTATCAGGATAAAATGTTATACACATACGCCACCTCCCACAGTTATGACATTATCAAACTTCTTTTATCGTCATACAAGTAACTGCAAAAAATATTTAGATTTGTTACAAAACTATTGCTTTGCTCCTTTGTAGCGATATAGCAGCTATTTGAAACCGTCGAAAATGTATGGCCATGTTGATTTTCGTGAATGGGTACTCGACGAGATTTAGCTGTGCAATAATTTTGTTTATTTTGTGTTATGTTTGTGTGTGGTAGAGTTTGCTTTATTTATCCGACATGTTCAATTAACGTCAACGCGTTTGGGCCGCTGGTGCAAGGGCTACTTAGACTTACCCGTGAAAAACCAGCATCTTGATACAAGATGTATTAGCCTGTCGCTACGATTACACTACGAATTCGAATGTTATTCGTGCTCGCCTTTCACAGCGATATCGTTCTGTTTGTATATTTATATTCGTCGTAGATCTGTATCAAGCTAGTTCTCTGACGTGTTCATCTGACACAGCCATTAATGAATGTTAAATTGGACATTTAAATAAAACCCGTCTAGCATGTAATTGCGTAGCATTTGGGATAGTTTATTACCTCTTTATTACCATATTAAGTGTAGAGGAAAGTTCTTATGTGTATTTTGAGACATAATCATGTTGTTCGATAATAATTATTGCTTAAATTTATTAATTTGGTTAAATCTAATTACATTTTCTTTTTACCTAGGAATGATAGAATCAAAAGGTGTAAAAATCGAATTAGATTCACAAGATCTTTTGAATATAATTAGAGGGATATTTGAGATGAAGGAGTTGTCTCAAAATTACCCAGCACATAGAAGTGACAGCGGTTTTAGGTATCGCAATCCCTATCACCCTGAAGATGGTACTGTTGATGAATTACAAAAATTTCACCCTAATAAAACGCAAATGCTAAACGTTACTCACAAGCAATTAATTAAAAAAGAGGATAATTATTTGGAGCAAAAAATTGAAGAAGACAATAATAAGTTCCTTAATAACGCCAACAAAATAAGTGATGATGAACTCAGTAATGAGAATAGCATAGAAAGCGACTATAAGGTAGCACATAAATTAAAACCTCTAATGAAAAACGAAACGAAGTCTACAATAGTTCACCAAGAAGTATCAGATCAGAAAAAAATTAATCACGATCGAAAAACCTTTACACCGTATCAAATAAGATTTGATCTTAAAAAACGAAATTAAATAATTGTTTAAATGGATTACTCTTTTTAGCAAAGAGTTTTGAATTCATTAGCGAAATGCCTTATCCATGTAAATTGTACAAAGAAAATCACAACAATTAATTTTACGAATAAAAACTATGAAAGCGCGACGTCACAACAAAGCCTTTGTAAACGACCGAGCACTTAGCTTTAAAAATGTGAGTGCCAATTAAAACAGACGTAAATACAAACAACATGACTTATTTTCTACGAAGACTATATGATGAATTTAATGCATCAATTATATTGTCTCAAAAGGTACGAGCTGTATGTAAATCCTACTAATATTATAAATGCGAAAATTTGTAAGGATGTGTATGTGTTTGTTGCTCTTTCACGCAAAAACTACTGAACCGGTTGCAATGAAATTTGGTACGTAGACAGCTGGACAACTGGAATAACATATAGGCAACTTTTTATCCCGATACTCCTACGGGATACGGACTTACGCGGGTGAAACCGCGGGGCGCAGCTAGTAATCAATAACGCCCTAACGCTTGACGCCCAAGGAAAATTCCCGTTGGAATGAGTTATTTCATTGTGGTAAAAATTACTCAAGTTGTGGTAATTTTGGCGTCTCTAGTCTAACTATGCCCAAACACAAAAATCACATTACTATATTTCATAACATAATCATATCAAAGAAACGATCGGTGGATACGTGGATGGAAGACACGTATGTTTGTAATACTTTTGCATTTATTATATCAATAGGAGTTCAAAACACTTATACAATATCATACAACCTACAATGAGATAAGCTACGATTTAATTAATCTATCAATGCAATTTATGTCTCCATACATTATAATACGCGGTGTACGCTCTACGTTTTCTAGCTTTGAATAAAAATACAATTTAACATGACCGTTGATAAGCATTGAACTTTACATAAGACAATTAAATTACATATCATTTATCTAGCGAGATTGCAAACTGTTGAAAAATAAGTGGTTATTTTTCGGCACTTATGATTTTTCGAAATGAAACCTTGCTATTTCACTACATGGAAGAAGAAATTCGACATTCACATACTATATAGGCTGTTTTTTTTTAGGCATGCAACTTCCAATTGATATAAACATGTGAAAATAAACATTTTTATTTAAAAGATAATCGTATGCCACTAGAACTTATAATAGAATAGTCATTTACCGTCATTGAAATAATAAAATCTATTCTACCTTTTAAGTTGAATCAAACTGCAGATAGTGTGCAGATTTCATTAAAATCGGTTGCGTAGTTTAGGAGTCCATCGATACCACACAGGTCTATCATATCAATACCATTCAACGGAGGTTTTTGTTTCTCATCAGTAGACAATAATGGTTCTATAACGCTCCAATTGCCATATACAATGGCGAATCGACTCGTTCGGGTCCTCTTCTACGCAACGCTCCACAGCTGCAATAACTACTTCGCTATGCCCCATGTGATGTTTTATTAAATAGATATGTGTTGTTAGGAAACGATCCCTGCTTTTCCAAATGTCTTGCTCAGATGGACAATCGTCCAATGTAGATATTATTTAATATTAATATTATTTAATATATAGATTATATATAATAATATTAATTTTATTATATATAATCTATATATATTAAATAATATTAATATAGATATTATAGATTATATTATAATATTAATATTATTTAGATATATAGATCGACCTTAAATAGACGTAGAGCACGTAATTTTGGTGAACTGAACCATGGTTTAGCAATACTAAAATTTGCACATAAGCGTTGTTCGAAAGTAATTATCTATTCTCTGTGATATGGAAAACCGTACTAAAAGTAAATATACCGCCAACTGTCAAATTGTCAATCGCCAGAATTAGTATCGCCAATCTAAAATAAAATCAAACCAGTAAAAAACACTCGATTAAAAATTAAAAATAACGGTTGTAAATTGCACAAAAACACAAAGGGGACAACGACAAACAAAACCGTGATTTAATACTAATTATTAATGGATTAATTATAATATAAGAAGCTAGTTAATTAAACACGTCTTGTTAGATTAAACTAATCTTGTAAATGAAAACTAATTTTGAAGAAGCTCAAATTATTAAGTTGCGTATTTCATTAATACGAGTATTTGCTTAAATAATGTTTCAAAGGTCATAAGGTCAAACTTTCTAAATAAATTATTTAATCCCCTTTAAATTGTTCTAATGGCTGAGTGCCAGTTCATTAACATACTTCTACCTCGAACTCTTCTTGACAAATTGTAGCTGTAAACTTGGCTTCGATGCAATAATTAAAGTATCAAGAAAACAATTTGCCATATTCACAGATAATATAAGACTATGGTAGTCATATTTTCATTAGTATTATATATCTTTTAATTATTTAGTCTGTTATTCAGCATGTTATTACTATCAGTAAGTTCTCACACGGTAACAGTGTATGTTCCAGAATGCACGTACACATTAAAGGGCTTTACAATTTTATGGTTACATACTCGTACATTTGATATCCAAAATTATATTAAAAGATTTCTTTATATTTGTAATACATAGATGTGTAGTGTTATGTAATTTACCTTAATGTATTTTTCTATTGTTTGGGACAAGCTGCGTGGTAAACTTGTTTGAAAATCATATAGATATTAGATTAGCCTCTAACGTCAGTTCTCGGTACATATTTTTATAACACATACATGTAAATAAATGTTTTATAGAAATTTATGGTGTGACGTACAAATAAAGTAAATTGCAGACCAAACCAACATATGATAGACATGGACACAGAACAATAACAAATACAAGTATTATTAGCTTCTCATTGGACAAGCCTCCAGATTTTATGTCGCATAAATCAACAATAAATTATAGCTCGACAGCTTGTAACTTGAGACTTGCGTTATCTGGTAGTCCCTTGTTTATGTAAATAGTAACACCAATTGAATAAATACTAAAAGGCGCTTAGTTTTGTATTTACTGTTAATTTTACTTATATACATATAAGAACCAATTTTAATCATTGATACTTTAAATCCAATGTTATAAACGAGGAAGTTTTTAAAAATGTATGGATGTTTGTTATTCTTCCACGCCAAAACTTCTGTTGAGGTCTGTATGAGATGGTAAAGAGATAAATTATTCTCTGGATTAACACAGCCTATATTTAAGCCAGGTACCACGCAAGTGAAGCCGCTGATTCCAGGTAGTTTCTATATAATTTAGTCATAATATCTCCCGAAACGTAACTCTCTTGGAAACAATAGACACGAATCTAAGTAGCTATTGTTTTCGACTTTTAAAGTTTCTAATTAATTCCCACAACCTAAAATTGCTTTGAAAATAAGTGAACTTTCCGTAGACTATAGAGATAATAGCCATCCAATTAATATGCTAATGTTGCTTCCGAGTAGTCTTATGTACATTATTCTCATGTAAAACATTTTTAGAAATGCTGAAACTGCTTTATGAGCCGACGAAGCGCAATTTAGAGGACGTCACTTGATACTCTGTGTGTTTGCTTCAATTACAATTGAAACATTAGTATAAAGATTTAATTACAAATGACCCCCATTTTATAACTAACCTTTGAATAAAAGCAAGCTTAACAATTTTTGTCATTATTTTTTGCATATTTCAATGCAGTGGACTCGGTTAAACGTTTTGTTTTTCCTTTTCTTATTCTCATACTTTGTGCATTTCGTAAATTTTTATGTGTTTGAATGCAAAAAATAATCAATTAAAGCCTAAATTTCATCAAAGAAAATACAGGAAGCAAAAGCACATAATGTTAGCAAGGAGAATTAATAATTTAAAATTTGCGTATCCTATAGGCTTATTGCTGATGCATACGTATTGCAATATAATATACAGATTTTTGTATATTATGTAAACTTACAATTCAAAGGATGTTTGGTTAACAAGTTATTTAACTTTATAATATATAATTGATGGCTTATGTTTATATGCATTAGTTAAGTGCTTATGGTTTATGCTCCCTTATGGACCCTGCGTTGTTCACATATATAAGGAATTAGAAACGAATTTATAAGCGTAAGCCTGTGTGTAATGTTGTTTCAAAGTTGAGTAATTGCAAATGTTTGGAAGTCACATGAACCTTGATATAATTCAGGGCTGCCAGTCATACATAATAAAAATAATATTTTTCGCTTTCTCGATACTAGAAGAGTTTCGATAGTTATGTAAAAACCATGGACTTATGCCAAGTGGAGGTCACTTTGAGGTGTTATGGCAATGGGTTCTTTCTGCAAAAATTTTCGTACTATACCACACGTGTCCAGAATCACAGTTATTTTCGTCTTCAGTTCTCTTTGCGGAAACTAATAGTTTTTGATACAGTAACTCGAACCGATCGTACAATTCACTTGTATCACAAGATGGAAGATACCCGGTCTTTTCGAAGGCTTACGTGGGGGTTCAGGTCATGTCCAACACGTCCAACACGCAGAGGCACTCAAAAGCGCGTCCTGCGTGAATTTAAGGTATTGTGGGTCACCAGCCACAGCCTGTCGATGACTGCACTATAGAGATATAATATAGGAAAAAAATAAGCTATGGAATGGAGGTTGAACTGGTTTTTGGGTATAACATGTAAGTTAGTAAAACGAGCTAAAAGATGTAGTAATTCCTCGCTAGGGGGCCAGTTAAGGCAAGCCAAAGGTGGAAGTCCTGTCCTTGTCAAGCTTCACTGCAGCTGGCCGGTTAAAGCAAGCCAGAGACGAAGATAGATGCCTCTCCCTTGAGCAGTCCATTCCAGTCCACGGGGTGGCTACTCCTCCACACCTCGTTACAACGTTCCACGCGTCTACGACATTTTTCAGAGGTGGATTACTGGAATATTCCATATGATTTATAATTATTTTTAATTATAATATTTCTGTGAATGTAAACAACTGTTAAAAAACCTTATATCGTAAAGGTACTTGTGAAAACAGTTTTTTAAACATGTCTTATGATATAATCTAATTAAACGTCTATTTTTGCGTATTACCTAATATCGTAGAATAACTTATGTTTTACGATTTTACGTTGTTTACAGTTTCGCCAACCCTATATATTTATAACTTACCCCAACCAAACAAAATATAATTGCAATTGATGTTTATAAGAGGGATGTATTTCCTAAGAAATATCTTATTTTGAAATAAATTACAAATGTAATCTAGAAATTATATAAAGTACAAAAGAGATACTTTAATATATTTTATGGTTAAGAAAGTTTACGATAAATAATAACGCTCATAATTTTGCTGTACCTACAGATTTATTTTCCTTATTATTTGCAGATTATCAATTTGCAAAAGTATTCTTATATTGGTTTATTATATTATAAGGGTATTCTTATTAAATTAAATTCATAATATTGCACCATAAATGGTGTTTATTTAATTAATGGACATTGAAAACAAATTCTGGCCACGGACATTATGGACACAGATTTAATGTGGGAGTCCAGCATGCTTCGTTACGAATTGGGCCAGCTAGCACCGGGGAAGTACCACACCTTCAAAAGACCGGCGTAAATAGTAGCACGCTACTGTTTCGTTCGGTGAAAGAGGAGCCGAAGGCTCGTTTCAAATAATAATTTCATAACACAATTCGTGCAAACATTAGAAGAAACTTTACAATCCGTCCTTTATTTCATAATATAAAGCGCGAAGAGTTTGTTTAATCGCGCTAATCTGAAAAACTCAAGTCGTCATCATCAGCCCATATATGTTCCCACTGCTGGAACACAGGCTTCCTCTCAGGGTTCGGGCCATAATCCACCACGCTGGCCAAGAGCGGGTTGGCCAGCGTGGATGATGTCACATGATGTCACATGTCGTCGAACTTTTGATTCTTGGACATGCTGGTTTCCTCACGATGTTTTCCTTCACCGTTTTAAGCAGTGGAGATGTTATCTACATGCGCAAATAAATTGAAAAATCGCCCGGTCTCGAACCCCGACATCGATTTTTAAGTCCGAGGTTCTCACCACTGAGCCACCACTGCTTAATATATGTAGGTACCATAGATAAAGCCGGGGTGGACAACTAGTGTAATATAAATAGCTATCCATCGACATGTATCTCGATCTGCCTCATTTAAACCCCTAATTCTCGTTTAGCGGTAATAAAGATCTATTACTGTGACAATCCAAATGGCAAAATTTTGAGCTTGTTAACTCTTGTAGACTGTAGTTCCTGTTATAAAAGGCTGTGATATACAGACTCCCTCAGTCTGGACGGATACGATGAGACGGTTATAAACGTAGAAAACCTTTATAAAATAAAGAAACAAATTTTCAAGCAGTGTAAGCTAGCGCTTTGCAGGATGCGAGATGAAATATGAGATAACGCGGTAAATATCTTAATTAAGTACTTTATAAACAGTTTGATGCTAGATTCTCTTCAATTTGCTTTTTCTATAGCTTTAGAAATTAGTCTCAGTTTTTTCCACTATCCTTAATTGAACTAAATGGAAGTTTAGTGGACTAAAAATATTAGTTTATCTTTAGTACGCGCTCAATTCCGTTACAGGCCTATCCGTCGGCAGATAGTAAGCCACTCACACAATAACACTGTCAGTCCATAGCAGATGTTTTGTCGATATAAAATAAGATGTTTTAGGATGGCCGTAGCCATGGGGATAAAATAGTGACGGCTATTAAGACTGAGTAGGGCTTTGCGCTTCTATTGAATTTGATCATCTGTTTTATTTCGACAGACATATTAAGTTAGTTAGACTGGTAAAGTTTGACATTTTCAACTTATTATGTAGAAGAATGTTACAAGTTTAACTTGTAACATTCTTCTAGAAAATTGCTGTTCAGTTATATCGAACACATCTGAAATATTAAATAAATAAACGGTAAAGAACTGTCTTTTTAATTTTATCTATTAAAATCCCAGTGTTTAATTTAAAAAGGCATTGAATTTGTATTCATCATATTTCAAATATTGAATAGGTACTTAGTATGACTAGTATAGTATTATGTTATCTGTGGTATGACTAAACAAATCACGCTTGTGTTCACTTATTTTGAATATTGCACTTGGTACAAACGTAGACTCAAAGCAAATGATTGATATTCACGTAGCTCATGATTGATGTATTCGGTTCCTTTGAACAAATTCAAAATATTTGCATTAAAAATATGTCAATGACACGTGAGTCTAACTGAAAGGTGATGATATTACTAATGATTTTTTTATTACGCTGCGTAGTGTTATAAAATAATATCGGTTTTTACTGTTATAGTTAGCAGAGGCAGTGTCGCGTCTCTTTTTGGAGTATGTGGTAGATATATTTATTTCACGTCTATAATATTGAAAACTTTTTTAACTTCTATGACGGTTTTATTTTTTTACTACAAATCTATCTGCGAAGTACACGTAAATTGTTAAATATTTATGATTCGTTCATTTTATTTAAGGGAAAGACATCTGTAAATTTAGATATTGTAGATATTTAGCTAATATCGTCTAATGAAGCGTAAAAAGGCCTGAAGTGTATTTTCCTTTGACGTAGTCAAATTGAATAAACGTAGGCAAATAAGCTTCCATATTACCTTCTAGATAGCCGAAGGCATAATAGAGTTGGTTACAATTAAAATTAACATTATCGAATATTCTAAGATTAATTTGTTTTGCATTGACTTTGATCTTTTATTGCGATAGTCTTTTTGAATGTGAAACATTTATACTAAAGTAAATACGCCTCAAATTTACTGCTTTTTCCCAGTAATCTAAATGCTATTTATACAATAAAAACGATCGCCAGTTATATCACCCAGCACTACGCAAATTTTATTTAATTTAGGTAGGAGTGATAGGCAATATAACTGGCTATTCAGCGGTATATTTGTGCTATTTATGCATCGTGATGCAGCTATTCCTGATGAAAATCAGCTTAACTAAAACCTAATTAGAATTCAGCGTATTTACCAACACGTAAGTTATAAGTATAGAGAGCTTCATTACCGAGCACGTGTAACTTCCCCGATGGTGAAAGTTGACGCTTGAGCTTGAATGGACCCGCCTCGTAAGAAAATTAATATTCAAGACCTCGTTGCTATGTACATAAAAGTTTTTTCTTGAACATGCTAAAATTATCGTATTTCAGGTTAAGTCATTTGAAATATAATATAATGTTAAAAAAAAGAAAACAAAATGATATCATTTTTTTGGAATTCACAACTATTATATAGAAAGCAGATTACTCAATCTTAGGTCATGTGATACGCACGTAAGTATTCCTTATTAATATCCTCATCATCGTGGCTTGTATGGTATAAAAAAGAAAATAAGGAAAACCATTTGACCTAGAATATCCAGATAGGTTCTCATTAGACGTTGAAATTTGCATGACAAATAACTTCATATACATAACAATCGGAATTATTATATATCGAGTTATTTTCATGAAAATTTGTTATATATACAATCCTATGGATATTTAAAGAGATGTTCTCAAAATCTATATAAATAAACTACTATTCGGTACATTTTAAGAGAAACAGAAATTAAGTCGAACAGAACTTATAATTGCCCTTAATAGATAACTCCTCAATATCCTAATCTAGAGAAATAATGGATTAAAATATTGATATTAATTGATGTCTTACAAACTAATTGGCGTTATCTCTTAAGTCAAAACTGACGATGTGGGTGTCTTCATTCAGGATAATTTTTCTTTTTTGTATCATTTATGTTATTTTACTAAAGGTATTAAGCATACATAGAACATTTTCAAAAACACGGGAAATAGTTTTCACGAATATGTTACAAATAATCTCAGGAAAAAAAGACGGTACAATTTATATGCAATAATAAAAATAGAAATTAAACTGGAAAATAAAGTTTTACTAGTAATAACTAACATAAAAACCTTTACAGAATTAAACCGTACCGAAAATGTATTTATATTTCACTACTGTAAAAAAACTCATTTTACACATTGTAACTAAATTTATTCTCCTATATCCCGTATCGCACTCCATTCAAGATTTCACTTACTTTTTCTGAATAGTTTCGATCAATACACATTTCAGCTTCAAGACAAAATAAAGTATCTTTCAACGTAGAAGCTGTGACCCGTGAAATGTGTATGTGTATCGTTTATCAAAGTAATTTATGTGTTGGGAAATATCGGAAGAAATAATATTTGGCGCTTCAGTAGGTATAAATGTTTCCTGTGAGAAAGTGAATAAGAGTGAGCGTGATAACTGTATTAACTCAAACTCAAACATTTATCGTCATAGTACAGAAAAATATAATTTACCACCGGTTCGGAAAGCAAGTTGAGTGAAGAGTCGGAAAGAAATTTTAAATAAAAAGGAAATTGACATTGTTTACTTCATGGGTGTCTTGAGTACTGTATTATTTACGCTGTTTAAAGCAACTGTCTCGAACAAAAAATAGACCTCCAGTTTTCAGAAAAAAAAATAAACTATCTAAGTACTGCCTTCAAAGAATTGCATTGGCACAAATATGTTTTCTATAATTTCTATATAGTTTCATTTAAAATATCTTTGTTACAAAAAATTCAATCAAAGAAATGGAATCTAAATGACTGTACGTGAAATGGAATGTGTTAGGCGCCTGTTTCCTTCCAGTGTAAATTACACGGAATCCTTCGCTTCCCTTTGCATAAATTGCAGCTATAGTCGTTTTGATTAAGTAGAACGCGAATTTACATAAGTTAAATCACGCAGAAGGGAAAAATTGAGCTTCAATGAACATGGTTGTATTTTGTAGTCTTATCATTCGATCTATGTATGTATATAATACTAGCTGTTCGCCTCGGCTTCGCCTGTGATACGTAGTGGTGGTTATAGAGCCTATATGTCACTCCGTGAACTTACAGCTTCTTAATGGTTAAAGAATATCTGAAATCGGTGAAAATGCAAACGTAACTACGTAGTACTATTAGTGTAGAAATTTTGACGATTGTCAACTATCTATGAATACTTATCTTCTTAGAGTGAACAATGATTTATAACCAATAAGATATGTAGCTAAAGAAGGTATCAAATAACTGCCGTATCGAATATTTTATTTCAGCAGTACTTTTTATATTAAGGTAAATCAAGATAATTATAATTTATACAAATGTCAGGTTAATATTCATATTGTCTCGATTTAAAGAAAATTAACAGTTATGAAAATCGATGTGTCTACTATGTACCTACCAACTGCCTGTTAGTACCTGTTAGAACTAGAAAGCTCGGGATGGCCAGATCTTCTTGAAATTGTAAAAACTTAAATTTTCTCTGTGCATGTTTTTAATACAGGTTGTCTATATCTGCCACAGCTACGACAATCCAACATAGCACGGAATTGGTTGGATTGGTCTTTCAGACCATACATGTAATGGAAAGTTTTCTCTTCATACAGTACTATTTCATTTAGCTTAATCGCTTTTAGTAACAATACTGTAATTTATTTATTGTTGTCCTTTGTCTGACGATTCTTGACTTATCATATAATGTAGGCGTAAGTTTGGGCTGTGATTTTATTTCATTGAATATAACAGCTTTTCTTTTTCTGATATAACTACATAATTAGTCGAATGTATAGGTAATGACAATAACGCCAAAACAAATAACAAAAAGAGATTTAATTTAGGAAACCAAAGCAATACAATACTTAATATTATTTGCCTTTTTTACTTGGCTAGTGCCAAATGCAATATTCAAATGTTGCCAAAATAAACGTGACCTTACACATCGTACGACAAATATTATTTATTACCGCTAAAGAAGAGTTGTAAATTATATTTCATTGGAATAAATTTAACATTTGAACGATAGAAAACGTGAAAACGATTTTATGTTTCGAAAAAGGAATAATAAAAAGTATAAACTTTTAACAAGGTTCAAAGTAACGGCGCTTGTTATGATTATTCAAATTCACCTCAAATAAAAGTACTAATGTTAATTATAACTTTTGCTTTTGTAAACACGTTCTTCATCTGGATTAATTTACCGTCAAAATATATTAGAAGTGTTCGTGAAAATTATAAATCCTTATTATCGTCATATTCTTAATTACTCGACGATTTTTACTTAACACCTACTTATAGTTTTTAATTAATATCAGTCGTTATTTCGCCCTATAAGACAATGATGTACTAATGAACAATAGGCGGAGAACATTTTGGCTTCAGTAAGATTCCACGAACGATATGGATATTTATAGAATTAAATTCTTACCAACTTCAAGAACTTCACCAAAGCTAGCCTAAGCTCAACTTGTCACGAATGTCATTAATTTTATTCATAGTTTAAAAGTATTTGACATCACAAAATGTAGCTCAGATAAGATGAGGATAAGAAACACAGCCCGTTTTTATACCCATTATTAGTTTAATTAAGATTTTTTGTGCTAATGATTATTTATTTTATTTATTTTATTTTATTTATAAAAGGTACCTTACAGCTAATTTTACAGTTTTTAATTAAATATCACAATGAGTACGCCAATGACAAGGTACACCAGTTGCTAGTTAAATATAAGTGACAAACAATTATGAAAACTTATAATAAAGGTAAATGTAAAAATTTTATTACGGAGTTCTATCTGAAACAAGTCTGTATGCCCACATGCATTTGTGTGTGTATGTGTGTGTGTGTGTGTGTGTCTGTGTATGTGTGTGTGTGTGTTTGTGTATGTGTAAAAGTGAAATTATTGTTTATTTACTAAATTAATCAAGTCAAGGATCGCAATTTTGAATTTAGAGCGTGATAAGTGGAAAATATCAACAGATGAGAATTTTTTATTGTATACATTGGGAAGTCTCAGAAATGGCGTGTTTTTAATATAATTAGTTGATACAACCGGTATATGGAAAAGGGGTGTGTGGCGAGTTCTTTGTGTGGGTACACAAAACTGAATGTTAGGAAGCGCTGCTGGAAAGTCGAATTTATTATTTATGAAATCATGTAATAGCAACATATCTATAAGATTCCTTCTATCTTCCAAAGAATTTATATTAAAATGAGAACAAGCCTCTAGGTAATCCGAAGGGAAATATTTAGTTTTAAAGCTTAACTTTTTAATAAAAATTTTCTGAAGCCTTTCTATTTTATCGATGTGACATTTGTATATCGGACGCCAAATGACACTTGCAAATTCAAGTATGCTGCGTACATAAGCAAAATAAAGGACTTTTAAACAAAGAATATCATTGAATGGATCTGCCTAGCGTAGAATAAATCCCAAATTCTTATAGGCCTTTTGGGTAATTGCATCAATGTGCATATTATAGGAGAGTTTCTCATCAAGGATCACACCTAGGTCCCTTACTGATGACGCTGCCGGTATAATATCGTCACAGATTTTGTAGTCAAAAGATATCATTTTATGAATTTATAATAAGCTGAGAGCCTATTTAAATCTTCCTGAGGTAAAAAGCAATCATCTAATGTGTCTATTTTCCTGAAAATTTTTTTATCATCGGCGTATAATAAGAATTTTGAATTTAAGCAGTTAACGATGTCGAATAGATATAAGTTGTATAATAAGGGACCGAGATGTGAGCCCTGAGGAACACCAGAGCTGACATTGACGAAGTCGGATTTATAGCCTCCCAGTACGACTGATTGACTCCGGTTTCTGATTTATATTTTGATGCTATCATCGAAATGTACATTTTTATCGTTATGAATTATTAATTATATTAATAATCCCAATATTACAATCTAATATCCATATTTTTTATAATATATAAAATGCTCGTGTCACAATGTTAGTCTCTATACTCCTCCGAAACGGCTTGATGGATTCCTCTGAAATTTGGTAAGCATATTGGGTAGGTCTGAGAATTGGCTAACATCTATTTTTCATACCACTAAACGATAAGAGTAAGGCAGAACAGCGTTTGCCGGGTGCAGCTAGTTTTTTATAAAATATTATCTGTACATATATATGTGAAGTCTCGTGTCCCTTAGTGGGGCAAGGGGCAGATGATGTACATCTGTTTTAGTAGGTGATCAGCCTTCTGTGTCCTGCCAGACCGAGACATATTTTTTTTTGTGCGTCCCCACTGAGATTGAACCCAGGAGCCCTCGGTTCTACGCTCACGCGTTATCCACTGTACCATGAGGCGGTGTACATAAATATACTATCCAATAATTATTTATAAAATTTTGTAGTTGTAGATTTTTGAATGAATCTTTTACGGTCGACGTATTATGCCAATACGTGGGCGTCCCTGGGTTTACAACCCACAGTAGCAATATCAAACAGTATGTCAACTAAGTTATTATTGACATATTTATAAATACATGCACTAAGATTAATAGAAGAAGATATAGATGGGTTTCATTAAAACAAAGCTGTTTGAGTTCCAAAATGATGTTTAATCGAATACACAATTCGTTATTATCCTTATCTATGAAAATATTATTTATTTATAATGTTGTTCAAAATATGATGAAATCTAGCGAACCCATTTTTAGAAAAATAAGGCCAAAAATTAGGCACATTATTCAATTGAAATGTCTTGGATTAAAGGCATGTAAATACGAAAAATCGGTACCCAAAAATAATAATTAATATTCAAGTTGTTCCAATTTTTAAGGTTCATTGACTTTGACTTTCACTGACAGATCATAGCAAGTTCTGTAAATAAAAAAAAATATTGCCATATGTATATTATTAACTATTATGCATATGTAGTCCACAAAAAGGTACCAAAAAAATAGTTACTTGCTTATAATACAAGTAATTATTATTTATAAATTTTATTTTCCTCAAAATCAAGGCGTATAGAAAAATAAAAGCACAAAGATCGATAAATACCATTAATTCGGTGCGGAATAACATAGAAATAGTCGCAAATAAAGTAAATAGAAACATTAGTCACTGCGAGCAATGAACTCAAAGAATTGTTTGTAAATAAGTTTTTTGTTTACTTTCATTTTGTATGCGTAGTGGTAACAATTGCGATGAAAACAAACATTGCGATAGGATTATATTATCTCAGTCAATTGCTATTTAAATATTTTTTAATAAGACATTCGAAGCGTTTGTTTCATATATTCATTTTAGCAATAAGGCGCCGATTTTTTAATATAAATTTTAACAGTCCTTTTCCATTGTCCAAAGAATAATAATTAAAATAATTGACACTGATAACTTATGTACCTAGTTGTTATTAATGATAAAAGCATATATAATAATTCGAATTGTGTTAAAAATCGTATTCGAATGATCATTACGGTAATCTCTTTGCTATTAATCTAATATAAATTCTCTATCAGTGTACAAAATAGAGATTTTTTTTTTTTATGTCATAGCGGGCAGCTGAGCTGGTGGTTCGCCTGATGGTAAACGATCACCACCGCCCATGAACATTCGCAGAGGCTTAGACCTCTGAGAATGCGCTGCCCGCTTTTAAGGGATAAGGGATGAGGAAAGGATTGATGAATGGAAAGAAGGAATGGACTGGGAAGGGCTAGGAGAAGGAAATAGGCCTCCGGCTCCCCCACTCACCATACGAAACACAATAGCAAGCTATTATTTCACGCCGGTTTTCTGTGGGGGTGTGGTACTTCCCCGGTGCGAGCTGGCCCAATTCGTGCCGAAGCGTGCTCGACTCCCACAATAAAATTTAAGATTTAAGGTATTTGAATAAAATTATCATTTGCAAAGTCGAGGAGACTGCTGGTAAGTTTACCTCGATAAAGAGACACTTTAATCCATCCGTCATATTTCATTCTGATTCTAATTCAATAATACTCTCCAATTTACATCTAATATCAATCACGTCTTCAAAAATATTATATTGCTAAAATTCACAGGGATTTACGTCGGTACTTTTGTGTTGTATTAAAGAAAAATATATGTTATTCACATTTTAATTAATAAATTACGAGTCAAACAGACGAATATTGAGACTATAATAATATAAATTATTCTATATATAAGTATCAATAATGCTTAGTCTTAAAGTGCATGTGTGTGCAACTTGTGTTTGTCAATAAAGAAAATGATATATTGGAAATTCCGAGAAATTCAATTAGAAATTTTCCAGAGAAAATCTGATCTCGAATTAAACAGTTGCTTGAATACAAACGAATTTAGACATTAAAATTTAAACTTAATTAGTAATATCAAACGTTTCAAATATCTAATAAACTTCGCAAAGTTAAAGAGATGAACTTTTGAGACAGTAATAGACACGAAACCAGAAATTTGTGACGCATTGAAAAGATACGCAATTACCTATGATAAAGACTGTTGTTCTTTGCTTTTATACATTTATTTATTTTTTAGGAGTTTAGGTACACAATTTATACAGATACGATAACAAAAATAATAAGTCGTATGTTTTTAAAACATACGAAAAATCATATATACCCCTCGGTTTCGGTTTTCAGCCAAAAAGCCGGGGCTCGAGTCCGGACGAGCGAGCATCAAATAAGGTGCTTTTTCAATTTATCTTTATATTAATTTACATTTACCATTATTCCAATCACCTCAGCTCGAAATGGTATCGTGAGTAAACCGGCATATCGAAGAATCAAAAAGTTTGACGACATCTGTGTACCTGAACTTGGCAAGCGACGTGGATAGTGGCCCAAAACTCTCATAGGAGGCCCG
Organism: Zerene cesonia; assembly: GCF_012273895.1. Lineage (NCBI taxonomy): Eukaryota > Metazoa > Arthropoda > Insecta > Lepidoptera > Pieridae > Zerene > Zerene cesonia. The sequence continues at coordinate 4,458,519 of NC_052104.1, read as the reverse complement.
TGTTTCGGTAGTGGTAACATGTATGGGCTGATGACGATGGCTATTGATACCTCGATACACAGTTAAATATACCAAATACTAGTGACAACACAACGAGGATATCATAAGCTATATCCTCGTATCATCATCATCATCATCATCAGCCCATATATATTCCCACTGCTGGGACTCAGGCCTCCTATGAGGGTTCAGGCCATAATCCACCACGCTGGCCAAGTGCGGGTTGGCAGATGTCACATGCCGTCGAACTTTTAATTCTTGGACATGCCGGTTTCCTCACGATGTTTTTCTTCACCGTTGAAGCAGTGGTGATGTTATCTACATGCGCAGATAAATTGAAAAATCAATTTATTTCCTGCGCGCTCGCCCGGTCTCGAACCCCGACTTATCGATTTTGAAGTCCGAGGTCCTCACCACTGAGCCACCACTGCTTCTGTTCTATCCTCGTATATTTACAACAAAATTACCTGAAGTTCTTAGAAATCTATCTCTAAAGATATATCTCTAAAGAAATAGTACATAAGTTATAATATTTAACCTTTAAATTTTAAATATATGTTATAATATTTAAACTTAAAATTTACATTCTTCCTCTATAGGACAACACGTGTAAATATGAGCTGCATCTACGATTCCTTAATGTAGATACGCGACACTAATTATCCCATAATTATAGCACACACTTTTCTTAAATAGTAAACATTCTCTTTTTATCTTTTGTGGAAAAGCTGCAACCTATATTCACTTACTCACTGCATATAATACGTGAAGTTCTGGAACACTGCTGAAAATTTTCGGAGTATAGTTGAACATAATTTCTGTACTTTTAAACTTAATAAATTAATATATTAATAATTATCATTGCTACAATAAGGCCATTATCCCAAATTAATCATCCAGCGATAACACGAGTGCAAGCTCGTTTATCTTTTATACACATAAAAGCGTTGATAATAGATTTTATGGCAAGTTGAAAGCTTACACTGCATTTCTTGCTTTAATAGAGTAGCCTTTTCATAGTTGTTTTCATGCATGCAATTACTAAAATCATATTGAACCAAAAAAAAGCAGTGGTGGCTTAGTGGTGAGAACCTCGGACTTCAAAATCGATAAGTCGGGGTTCGAGACCGGGCGAGCGTGCAGGAAATAAATTGATTTTTCAATTTATCTGCGCATGTGGATAACATCACCACTGCTTAAACGGTGAAGGAAAAACATCGTGAGGAAACCGGCATGTCCAAGAATTAAAAGTTCGACGACATGTGACATCTGCCAACCCGCACTTGGCCAGCGTGGTGGATTATGGCCTGAACCCTCATAGGAGGCCTGTGTCCCAGCAGTAGGAACATATATGGGCTGATGATGATGATGATGATGATGATTGAACCACGCTATATTCTCTACGCTGTAAACAATCATAGCTTCTATATTATTTAACCGGTTTCAATAATAAAATATCGCCTACTCAAGTTATAATACATCTATTTATAACACAGTTTAATCTCATAGTCTCCTCTTTTATATAATTGTAATGATCTTGGCATTATTACAGTAGCCTTGACTTTTCGTCTCTTGTACGACTTGCGTCTTGTCACGTTGCGATGGCATAATGGAAGATTTCCTTTGTTCAACGATAATTATCTACGCATTTTGACGACATTATCCTTATTTCCTATCAAATATATTGAATCTGATCTTTTTTGTGTCGAGATGTTTATTTTTGGCTGTTTTCTTCCGGTCTTTCGTAATAGAGTTGGTAAATCAGAAGTATGTGACTATCAATTAATAGGTCTGGTCTGTAATAGACGATAAAAGAATCATATGGGTGCCAAACATTTCGAGCACAATATTATATCTTCACTTTTTCACCTCGAGTTAACTGATTACTATGGTCGACATTTCCCGAATATTTTGCGTGGTTTTTTGCACATTTGCGTATCTATTTTTTTATATTCAGCCATTATTTACATTTTAATAATATATTTTATGGATAAATAACTCAAAAGCATCCGTGCCTTATATATTTAAAAGTAAAACCACTAAGATATAGCGATAAACAATGTATATAAAATAAACAATGAATAAAATATTTTAGTACTTTCCATTTTCATAAGGTGTCACGGCCTTTGTTATAAATTTTTCAATGTCAGCTACAATAGGAGCTTGTTATTCAATTTAACGAAGTATGAAGAAAATGTATAGCAAGGACAATGCCAGCATTTCTATGTAGAAAAAATCTATAATTTGATCCATACGATGATCACTTATAATCTGGTAGACCGATAATTTGGTTTCTTTGTGCTCAGAAAATGATCAATTCTTGCAAACGTCCGTGTTATTTTTAAATTTATAATATTACACGAAATTTCTAAATACTTCAAGAAATTTTCATTTTAAAGCATTAAATAATTATATCATTTCGCGGGGTGTTATAGAGCTTATTGGGCGACGCCTTAGACTGCCAAACCACCCATGATGACAAAACAACAACAGTTCTAAAATAAATAATAATATGTTGTTATTAATTACTAAATACACAAGAACTCAAAAATTACCATTTCATTTCTGAAACTGATTTTGAAGCTTTATAGGCTTTCAGGCTTCTGATGAAACATGCTCATTCATGTACTAGAGATGATTATAAACTGGTTTTAATTAAGGTTGTTCCATACTAGACTAAATCTGATTTAGAGTGTAATTAATATGTGTTACTTGGTTTTAAAATTAACTTCAAAGCAAATCAGATTATAGTGATGTTTTATTATTCTTTTTTAAGTGTTAGGTTAGGTTAGGAGATTCTAAATAATTATTTTATAGGATTAAGGATATAAAAGTTAGATAAAAAAATTTAAGAGTTGATGAGAGATCAACTGTAAAAGAACTGATGATTTTCAAATGGCCGATTAGATCAAGTTTACATTACCGTATATTTTCATGATCATTGACGTAACACGGAGGGAAGTTAGATCCCCTCATCAATTAATTATTTAAGAACTAATTATATTCAAACGACTGAAACTATCTATGACAAAAAAAAATTAACAAAGGTAGGTTCGTCCCATCGTAAAATGATTATTAGTTCATAAATTGTTTGTTCACTTGTATATCCTGTTTTGTCTGTTTGTTTTATGAGCATATTTTGTTAAACTGAAAGGAAAATAACAAACTTTGTTGTATTTTTTAAAACAAATCCACATTATGATATATTAAAAATAATTGAAGTGAAGTGAATTGATTATTTACCAATATTGCATTAGTTTAAAACTATATGAGATTTATTTTAATTTGTTTTTAAATTTAGCTGCTAAGTAATATATATGAACTACTAGACGCTCGTCCCGGCTCTGCCCGGATATCAACATTCATGTTTTATCCCATGTGAGCATCTAATCGGGATAAAAAGTATCTTATCACCCAAGTCAGCTCATCATCAAACACTATATAAAATTTCATCAAAATCTGTTCTGTAGTCTCAGTGTGATCGACGTACAAACATCCAAACAAAATATCATTCGCATTTATACTATTAGTATGAAGAATGATGTTCATTTTACTTATCTCCGGTTTTTATATTATAGTTGGTATTTGATCACGCGTTTTCTCGTGTAAAGAAGGAAAATTATAATAAGAATAAAACCGTGAAGTTGCATTAATTTTCTAGTTCTTAGAGAAAATAGCTTTAATTTATGCTATTTTGCATGAATTCTATTATAATTTTATTTTTGTATTAACTGCCTCATCGCGATCTGTTGTATCAGAAAAACAAATGGTAATTTCTTTGACTTCCGAAGAAACGGAATCTGAAGGTGACAAGAGTTCCTTGATCACTCATTTAAGTCATATTTTTCTTGAAGAAATCAAAATTGTATATAAAAATCCCTAGTGTATTATAGGAAATATTAAGAGATATATTATGCCATTAAAATAATATCATAAATAAAAGTTCTTACTTGATTGTTTTTACACATTATAAGACCCTTAAGCAATCGTGCACAGGATTTGCGTATTACATTTTGCGAATTTAAGCCCGATTAGAAGTTTAATTTTTAGTTTTATAGCATTGAAATGCTTTATAAATGAGAAATTTTGAAAGAATAGAAAAAAAATGATTTTGAGGCGGGATTTGAACCAGAGTTTTTTTTTGCCAAACCTCGAATGTTCGAATCCCGCCTCGTGAACAAATTTTTTTCTATTCTTTCAAAATTTCCGATTAGAAGTTAGTTTAAATTTGTTTTCGATAACTTAATAAGATAAACAAAACACCGCCCACCCTTTCACAGTAATGCTGGGATCGTATTTCCAAATCATATTACTTTTTATTTATTTATTAATATTAATAAAGTTCTTCTCAGTTTGTTACCATAATCGGGTATCGATATTTACATAACGCTATTTTATATAAATTACTCTAACAATTACAAAACAAAAGTTTGCAGCGATTTATTAAAAACTGATACTAATCCTCTTACGTTCCCTTTGCTTAGTTCTTAGTGAAGGCCGTAAGAGAAAGCAAACAACTTACTGTCTTTGTCGTAGATTCTATTGTTAACTCAAACGACCCCTACTTCAGATGTGAATCTTACTTACCTACGTAAAGCGTATGCCCCTTTATGTCGCTTTTATTTTTTTCCCACTCCAAATTTCAAAGTCAGTCGTATCTTAATTTGTCGGTACGTCTACGGTTTTAGGCACCTTTTTAACTGAAAGATTTTCACCTCCGCGACTTGCTTTGTTGCTGCTCATTAAGGTGAAATGATTCATTTGAATAATTGCTAAACCAATAACGACCGTTCTGTAAATAAAGTATAGACAACATTTTTGTTTCCACCAGTCTCATTGTAATTTTCTCAACGTGCTCCGCGAATCGGGCTATCGCTTGAATTGTTAAATTTTATACCAACTTTAAGTGCTTTGAATGTTTTGTATTTTCATGCTGTAGTGTACTTTTATTTTTAGTATTCTCGAACCAAAAAACAAAAAACGAAATGTGGGCTTATGTCAGAGGTACTTCTTCGAAAACTTTATGAACGCTGAACTTGGTAAGTAGATATATCAGAATACAGAATACAAGTGAAAATCTTATATATTATATCACACTAAAAGAGAAAAAAAAATGTAAGCGGGGCCCCATACTTAGAACTCATTTTTTTATCAAACCCATACTTATGGGGTATCTACTTATAGGTCTTTAAAAATTATATTGAGATTTTGAATATCATATTTACTTAACTGAATAGTTTGTGCACAAGTTCCAAAGTTAAATGTGGACCCCCTGTAACTTCTTAAATAAAAATATGATAAAACTAATATGTAAATTACCATGTAAACTTCCGCCGAAAATTGGTTTCAATGAGTTCTAGTAAACTGTTGTTTTTTTTTCAATACGTAGGTAATAAATCGTAAACCACAATTGCTGCTATGGGCGATGGTTTAATGTTTAAGAATGGTTGGAAAATTTCATTTACATAAAAATATTTACCATTTAGTAACTAGCAGCAAATAGATAGACTATATTGAATGTAAATACATAAAAAAAGACTTTTTTGTTGAACGGATGTTTCAAATAGGTGCTCGTTTCTCTATTTCTCTATTTATATGAATGGATGATATGTACAAAGAGACCTACGACTTTTCCTGAAATCCCAAACGTATTGGTGCGTAACCTCTATACAAATACTAGGCTATTTCGAAATATATTTTATACGTATATATATCCCTGATATCGTATATCAGCTAATATTATCTCACCTTTCCAAAGAATTTCACGATTTTATCAATTGTGTTGTTAAAACTATTTTCGTATGCGGTCTTGTTTCACCTAGAAAGAGGTATATAAAAATAGCTTGATAATATTTTCTGTTAATATATTACTAAAATTATTTTAAAGCTTGACCTTAACGTGTATTTGTAACTATGTAGTTACTAACTGTGGAATGATCTATCTAAAATATGCATGAACAAAATATATATTACTGTTATTCCTACTCTAATAAAAATAACACTATAACTAAATAGGGTTCCCATTCAACGCCATATGTCTGAATAACTATTCCGAGGGTCATTGGAAGGCGATCAATTTCTCTATGCATCATTTATGTCTATAATCTTGACTTAAATGTCAGTATAACTACTTATTAAAGTATGATTTAACACAATTCCACATGATACATATTTAGATTGTGAAAATGTGATTATAATTGCTGCTTTTGATGGTCGGTCAGTTGATAAAATGTTCTATATTCAATTACTTTTGTTATCAAGTATTAATGTATGTACATTTTTAACTGCGTTAATATTTTTACACGATAATGATAAATGAAAGAATAGAGATAAAAGAATAGCCCATAGCAAATTTTCCACTTTGAACATTTTAGATTCATGTAATTTAGTAATAAATGCTGGATAAATAAGACAGCAAAGCGAGTTATTTTTAAACTTGCCGACATTATTCAAAAACTCTGTTATCTTCAATGATTTTTGTTGAAAAGTACCTCCTACGCGCAATTGTTTAATTAAACAATTTCTTCACTACTTATATCTAAACATAAAAACAATGGTTTTAGGGTCAATTTTATATAGTTGCATACCTATGAATGTTGCTTTCTGTTCTATTCTAAAGCAGACAAGGTTAACATACTATATTCTTATACCAGTAAGTAAACTTTGGCGATATTGATCACTCTAAAAAAATGTTATGAAAGATCGTCTTGGAAGTTGCTCAAAAGTTCGAAGATTTGGCAATGCCGATTTTTTGTCATGACTGAACACGATTTCAATCCATAAATTTAATGCTTTCCACTCAGTAATTTTAGACGCTATTATATCTAGTATAGTATTGCTTTTATTAAAAAGTTTTTTAAGACTGGCGAGAAGAGAAACAAACACAGTTCTAATTGCCTCATTTATAATACTAGCTGCGCCCCGCGGTTTCAACCGCGTAAGTCCGTATCCTATAGGAATATCGGGATAAAAAGCTGCCTATATGTTATTCCAGTTGTTTAGCTATCTACCAAATTTCAATGGACTAATATCTTACTGGCGAGTAAATTGTAAGGCGATGTTATAAGGAGTAACTAATTTATTTTTATTCCATACAATGAAATAATGGAGTAAAGTTTCACCAGCGTTAGGCAGTAAATAACGAAATAAGCTGCAATATACAACAAGTATAAAGAAGTGGTGCCAAGAATTAATGCGAATCTCATATTTATTGTTTGAGTGTGAAGAGTATCTGAAAATTGTTGTGTTTTGGGGTCAAATAAAAGAGACCATTGTAAGAATAAGGAAAGGTTTGGATGTTAAGAAAAAATTCTCTAATAAATAGTAAAAAGCAATTCTTGCTTTTAAAAATCGACCATCGGATCGGATGGTGCAATTCATTTAACATGATATATTACAGAGAAATATTGACTGGAAATTTAACTCGATAAAGGCTGGGACAATAGCGATATTCTATTCATTTTAAAAGATTTAATAAAATTTGAAGAAAGCGATTTCCGATCTCGTGGAATCTTGTGCAATGCATAATTCAGTTTTTCTCATTTTCTTTGTCTGCAGGCTGCTCCAGCAAAGTTACATATTTTAAATATAAGTCACACGAGTTTTGTTTTTTTCAATATTTCAGTTAATATTTCCTTTTCGTCTTGTTTTAACTTGAGAAGATATAAAAACAAAAGACTGTAGAGGCGATAATGTTCAAAGCAGACTTTTTTATTTATTACTTGGCTCTTTTCTGTAAAGTTTTTATCTTGCTGTTATGAATAGTGCGTCACTGCTATACGGAGATATGTTGTGCTGTAGAGAAAGCAGTTAATAAACGTCAGTTAGGGTAATTTATTCTTTGTATAAATAAAAACGCTTTTCATCTTTCTTTATAGATTCTATATACATTTTCTTTTTGGTTTGTGTTCATAAAATATTTCAACTTTTATTATACGGTGTAAGCAAAATTGGTGCTAAGAGATAAGCTATGAACTGTTTCTTTTGGTATCTATTTAAGATAAATAGACAGTGTCGATAATGCTTATAATTATTTGTGAGTATTTGTGGATATGTAAAACATAGTATTGCAATTAGATACCCAAAGATAACCTAATTCTTTGAAAGGAAATTAGATTTTAGAACTACTGCAACCGACAAACGTAGGTATTAAGCATTTTCAAATCTGATTTAATATAACCCAACCAAATAGCAATATAAACCACTAAGAGAATATTAAATTTTATCATAAAGGAATGTTCTACTCAGATATGACATTAGTTCATTGAATATTCAGATTCCATAGCTGAGTTAATGTAAATAAGTGTCTGAGTATTCAAGTGTATGGAAAATAACCGTGCCCTGTGCCGCGGCTTACGCAGAATTAAGATCAAGGGCTTATTTTTGAACATTGTTTACGCGTTCCGTCACCGTAGCGGTACTAATAAGCCTTCAAATTTACATAATTTATATTCATGCATGATGCTTGAATTTCATCGGGCCGAATCGCATACTTTCCACAAATCGTAAAACGTTTATCGTAGTACACAAATTTCTGAAGAAGTTACGTGTATTGGGTAAATATATTATTCTGATCTGAAAATCCGTCATAGAAGCTGTAAATTTTGGTTGCGATTGTTATATGAGTTCGGTGCAGAGTAACAGAAAACGCCTGGCATGTTACAAGGCATCAGGATTACCAACTATTATATTGACTAAAATATGTTTAGTTATTTTATTATAATATGATATAACAACACTGTCACAGTACTTCCAAAGTTCCAATTATAAGTAAGTATCAATGACTCTATTGAAAATTCTTTTTAATGAATTCTTGTTTAAATTTAAAATGTTCATATTTTCATAAATCAACTAAATAGGATACCCAAGTCAGATTTGATTCCATTATGTTCTTGTTAATTATAATATAGAATTTTCATAAGTTTTAAAGTGAAATTAATACTACAAAAAATAAATGCTCTTCTTATTGATTCGTTATAATAAAATATCATATTTCATTTACATACAACAACAAAATGTCTCACACAAAATGTTCTCGTGATCGATCTTTTGTCTTACATTTTTTAACATGGCTTTAACCTAACTTCGAATTGATTGCCTTTCTTCCGCTCGTTTAAGATGTATTTATACTAAATTACGACAGTTTTCTTTCGCAATTTTAAAGCTCTGTAATTTTACTTCAAATTGCTGTTTGAAATAGTATTTAGGAGGCAATAATTAGCAAACATTTTTACACTAACGAGTCTATGGCTTTTTATTGGTCGATATACTTAAAACATTTTTATTTACAATAACATTCTTTCACAATCGACTTCGCATCGATCCCAGTGGTAAATATTCATAATTTCATTTATAAATTGTTTGTGTAGAGATAAAGATAATATCGGGCTTATCGCATAGCTGAATAAGTTTAACAATTTCGAAGGGTGGAGGCGTATTTGAGTCAATTTAGTGTCGAGAATACATAATATAATTGGGATAATAAGAATGGAATGAAGTGGAATATTTTTATTTTCAACCTATATCACATAGATGGGAATTGTATGTAGATATATATAGTTACGAGTATACATAACAAAGAATACAGATTTTTAGCTTTGTTCAAAAACTTTTGGACCGTTTCCAAAAAAAAATCTATTCCAAATTTTCCATTCAGAATCTGTAATTTAAAAGAGCGTTATTTTATATTTCTCACTCCGCGTTCAACCCGGCCGAAGCTGGAATAAGCGGCTCGCGCTTCATACAATTAAAAACAGACGTATCCTGAGGCACTGCAGTTTTGGATTAATTAATGTGAATAACATAACGTGGTGGTTTTTCAAAGCCATATATATCTTAAATGTTATACATACATTTGTGTCTACCATATATTTTATAAGCATCTATTGTTACACACGTGTCTATTAAAAAAGGTTTAAGTATAAAATGATTTGATATCTTCCCCACATATTAAATCAATTTTGGGTCAGGCATTAATTGTTTTATTGACAAATGCTTATTTTCATCAAAACGCATTGAGTATTTTTATTATTATTGTTCTTTTGAAATAGAATATTGTTTACTTATTTATACATAATATTATTTAATTGAAGTGTCCTTTGTTCTATCGTTTAATGATATCATTTTCGTGAACACATCCATAGATATGAATAAAATACATAATCAAGACCTAGTTTGTTTGCAAAAAAATGCGCTAAAAATAATTCCTATGGAGCACTCTCAATACTTCCTATGCAGCACCTGGACTTAAATATAAAACATCTTTAAACTTTACTAGGAAAATATATTTTTGTTTATAAGTATGAGTTATAAAAACAAATTCTTAATTATTAATTCTTTAGGGTTGTTTTAACCCTGTGTCCAAAAATAGTGTCTGTTTACTTAGAAGCTACGACGCTACGAATGACAAGCGTGCTTGTTTGCTTTCACTTAACCTAAAAAAATAGAAATTATGTTTGACATTAGGCAATATTTTATATCGTATTAGAGACAATGTTATTTTCTACAAATAAATCTTTCCTGTAGAAGACTGGTTGGGTGTTCATTCTCATAAATATTTATTATGATCCACACCATAAACTTTCAGTCCTTAAATGAACTTGGCGGAGGTTGTATGTTTAGAGCTGTTTTCTAAGTTTGTCGTGTGAGTTTTAATATGAAATATTCTAAAACTAGGTGTACGCCCCGGCTCCGCCCGGGTAGTCATTTATCGTAATTGAAATAATATAAACTATCCTATCTCTCAAGTTGGATCGAACTGCACATGGTGTGCGAATTTTATTATAATCGGTTAAGTGGTTTAGGAGTCCATTGAGGACAAACATTGTGACACGAGATTTATATATATTAAGATAATACTTTCATATCAAATTATAGAAAAATAAGCAACATATCGTCAACCCTATAATATTATCACGCCTGATCACTTTATGTACCATAAATCGTGTCATAACGGCGAGTAAAACAGTATTCAAATAAACGTCTCAGTAAAAACGTGTCTTCTTAAAAGCATGGGTCAGTCTAATTCCAATATTTTCCCTTACATGTAGTTTGAGATTTTCAGGTGTAAAATCTTCTTTAATATGACGCAAAATGTAATTTTATTCTAGTACATATTTTGTAAACAATTTAGGAACCAGTTGCAATTTATAGCAAACAATCGTGTAGCATACTGCCATAACTTACATGAGCCATTTATTCGCTCTTTTTCCTGTTTATTTTGGAAAGTACCGATGTTAGAAATGTAATTCAGCTAAAAACGCAAACAATGGAATAAAAGTGTTCTGGTGTGGAGTTTAATACTGAGAATCGGTAACTAGCTGTTTCTTGTGGTCAGAGCTTAAAAATTATTATGTCGGTAAAAAAAAAAACATTTTTTAACAAAAACATGAAATAGCATATCTTAATGGACATCCATTCTATATCACGTAATATGGTTTTTTATTTGATATGCGAGAGAAAACTAATTTATAACTCGCTAATTGGGGTGAACTTTAAACATAAAAACGTATGTAATGATCAATAACAACTCAAATGATTTAATGCTGAAAATAACTGAATTTAAAGAGAACTGACCATATTTCCCTTATAGAAAAGTAATGGGTCTGAAAATTCCTAAAGATAAAGAAAAAAAAAAGTCAATAATATTATGTCACTGTAACATTGTAAACATGGGAAAACATTCGCACGTAAGTGCGTCATCGTTAGATTATAATTCTATGATCCATCCATTATAGTAATCTATATTACCGCAAGATTGTAATATTTACATGCTGTTAAAATTTAACACATTGTTTTGGTGCATTATAGTAAATATATTATAGTAAAGGTTTCGCTTATTAATGGAAGTTTTAACTAATATAATTCATGGAAGTTCTAACTTCTAAAGTAAAGAGATCAAACATTAGCCGCATTGTGTTGTGGCCTGTGAGGCAGCCTTTGTTTCGAGATTTAATGAAAGATGCGAACGGGCTTACAATGCTTATTCAAAAACTCCTGTACTAGTCATCTCTTTATTAAATCTGAATAAATTTTGCATAAAGAGGATT
>NC_052104.1:4419183-4445472 GCF_012273895.1 Zerene cesonia | reverse complement strand
TTGAATTGTTCAAAAAATTATGGCTGATATTCCAACAGTTTTATGTATGTAAAATTTACTTTATATTCCATACAATTGTTTTGTTAAAGTAAATGTTATTCAACCTAATATGTACACCCACATTAATAATATTAACGTATTCCGATTTTGAACATTGTATAAGCTACATCATTAATTTAAGAAAACATCTACAATATTCAGTTACTGATCGGTGTTTTGTATCAAATGAATTTTATTTCTTGCTTTTGATCATGTTGTAACCAAATCAACGCAGTTGCGTATAAAACTAAACAACAACCAACTAAACACAACAACCTACTGCTTGGATATTAATACGAATGCAAATTCTAATACGCATAGATCAATATAGAACATAATTGTGTATTAAATAACGAAGGTTAATTAGGTAAGGATCAATAATAAAAGCCAATTAGATTAAAATTACTGTAGCGCAATTGATAAGCGATAAGAATACATCGACATTATCCTGATTGCGGTCAAATGTAGGCTTGTTGCTTAGCCCTTGTTAAATTTTATAGTTTATCGAGCTTAGAATGTCCTAAGAGATTACCTAACGAGACTCATTAAGTGGTCCTTAGAGGCATGTAATGGGGTAAGTATCTTTACTTGATAGTATGCCCGCATGAAATTCTATTATATTCAGTTTTGATCATAAATATAACAAAAATATTATCAAGCCAAGAGTACCATCTGCTTATGAGTGTTAATCTAAGTTTGCTTATTAAACAGCGTGTAAAAAGATGGCTTACATGAATGTATTAAGCGGATGTAATAAAAAAACACAGTAATCAATATTGAATTTAAAGAGTTTTGAGCCACATAATATTATCATACAAATTTTTACTTTTATTTTAAAAATTATTTAAATTATTGTAGACGACAAAATTGTTCAGTAATACCTTGGGAGTCTCATACGTTATATACGATAACTTAAATTATATGCTGTTAGCTTTTCCCAGGGACACAGTTATAGCAAAGTTATTATTTTACCCGGGAGACCTGTATTGCTCCAAATTCATTCATATTTCAAGACATAATTAAAAATTCCACTCATATTCTTGAAAATAGTAAAAACATACTAAAATTTATATAGCTAAATAATTTAATAACGAACATAATATCAATCGGATTTTTGGCATAGGTAGCTCTTTTTTGAATTAATTGGTCTTACTAATAATCGTAAAATAAAATTTTATACTGATTATAACGTAAGAATAACCAAATACATGAAAAATAGACATGTCATAACTTATACTTAAGACGATTCAGGAATAAACAACCATAGAAACTATACGTTGCTTTGACCACATACCAGCTTTTTATAATCTGGACCGTAGGTTCAGCAAAATCTCAAATATAGCATTTGTCGTTAATAAAATGTAGGATCTGTCATATAATTAAGATTTATTTTATATTGGTTTTTTCTGAGATATTCAGTCTTTAGTCACAATACGCAGACATAAAAATAAGATATGTGTGAGATGTACCTAGAAACGTCAGTCACCTTAGACTCCAAATAGAATCACTTCCAACTACAATTAATTTCAATATGAAATATGTCAGAGACCGAATTACATGCATTCACGATGCTTCTATGTAACACAATACGGAAATTTCTAACTTGACTTAAAATTTCCAACAAGTTTATCTACCTTCTGTTCTTACCACTAAATATCAAGAAAGAATTTAACCATTTTATAATTTTAAGCTACTTGTTTCTTTATTTCAACCAAAAATCACACTTACCATATTTTTCAAAATATTGAGGAAAAGGCCAATTTTTAGTCCGCCGTCACCATTTTATCGTTTTAATTTATTGTCTCCTAAAATATGCGATAGAAATATAAAATTATATGCAATGTCATAAAAACATGGAAACAGATTTTTCTTTCGTTGTACTATAAAAAATTAATTTTATCAATTGAAAAAAAAAAAAAAACATATCTCATCTGTAGATGTCATAAAAGTCATTATATTTTATTGCTATTACATATGCTTAGCTTGAAAAGAACGCCGGTAATAACAAGCCAGTTAGTACCATAAATTAAAAGGTATATTCATTTGTCGCAAAATAATTTGTATAAAAATGATTGAGTATTTTTGGCCCTTTCTACTATATGCGCAATCGAGTTTAACGGACGAATAATAACATTACAAAAGACTTGGATAGGTAACTTATTTTGTGACATGTTATCTAGAGAATTAGACGAATAAATTATAGCATTTAACGGAATGACCAATAAATGCATGTAAACCAAAGCAATATACTTTCTAAAATCTTTTTGTACATTAATTTCATCTAATTGTATTATAACATACCTACATTCAAACATTACATATGTAATATTATAGCCATAGGCTTTTACGCCAGCGACTAACACAGGAATTCAATTTTAACATATCTGCGAAGTTCATCAGATTTATTGGATATTTATTATGAATAAATATGAACTATTGATACAACGCTTTGATTTGAGAATAAATCCATTAAGGGATGAACATCAGTTGCGAATCATATTTTAAGCCCCTTGTGGCTTTTCATTTAGCCACAAGTATAGCATATCTATGGGGTAGGTAGACATTGTATGATCATCTGTTTGCCTTATTGGTTTTCTTTACAGAGAAATTTATGAACAACATTACGTTGTACTCATCGTAAAATCTTATGTCTCGTTTACCTGTAATGGTAAGATTAATTGATTCGTTATTATGTTACGCTTGATTTAATTCGGTTTAAAGCCGTTGTTATTCTAAAAATATCTACAAACGCCTTGTTGCAACATTTTCACCTTAAAAATATTTTATTTAATAATGAGCTATTGTTTTGTTTAGTGATAAGGTTAGTGACTTAATAAAATATTTGTCGGTCCCCTATTGTTGGGACATTAGAGCTAACAAACTGTTTGTCCTCCCACACGATCTGACACGTCCTCCGATACTATTTGGAAAATAAATATAGAGTTTTGTTGTAAGTTAAAATAAAATTATAATTTAAGAATGTATTAAGTAAATATAATATGATTTAACTTTATCAGAGATTTGTTTTTTTAAGAGCAAATTATTCAGGTTGGAATTGGGGATATATAAAGGATTGACGACAGGAAAGAAGGAATGGCTGGTCCATTCCTTCCATCCTTTTAAGGGTGAGGCAGAGATAACAGGCGACCGGCTCCCACACTCACCGTACACAGCTAAGTAGCACTCTAATATTTCACGCCGATCTTCACGGGCATGTGGTACCTTCCCAAGTGTCAGTTGGCCCAATTTGTACCGAAGCGTGCTCGATCCTACATTGAAAACTAAGTCAAACATTAAAAAGTAACTTGTCAAACCCTTATGTTCCTGCTATAATTGTGTAAAAGGCATTATACAATTATATAATGACACTTTCAGGCGAAAGTTAGAATGCCTAATTCACACAGAACCCAGATGTATTAGCTGCCATTAAAATGGACATTTGTTAATGGGATTTCCAACTTTCAGCCCAACTTATAATGAGATATGATCGTCTTCTTTGTTATTATTCTAACTAAACGAACAGTTTATAATAGTATTATGAATTCTGGTCATCCCGTAAGATTTGATTGTATGAAACAATCTCATAAAGTCAAATAAACACAGCAACTTGCTTATTTTAAACATATAATATGCAATTTGTGGATTCTTAGAAATTCGTATAGAATATATGAAATAACTTATCCTTTAATAAGATCATACCAGCAATGACACTAACATTGTTTATAATTTGAAATACTATTTATTGTTATTTTTTTAATTTAGTTTGTAACGTTCTGATAGTTTAGTTGGAAGACTGCGTTTCATTTCATTTACTTACACCTTGGTAATAAGTTGTATTACATCAAGTCCCATGTAAAAAACGTGTATAACATCCGCTTTACAACACGTATCGTGAATTTAATTATGCTGCAAAACCTTTTACGTATTATAGAAACAAAAAGAGACACAAACCGTTTGATATCTATCAGAATTAGGATTCGTAGCACGTTCGTAGCTGGATCAATGGTATTAATGAGACCCTCGTAAATGTGATTTATTTTTTATATAAAGGGTTTAAATAATAAAACTCGATTGCAAACATTAACACTTTATTCAATTATCCATAATAAATTGCATAAAATAAATCATTATTATTTTTAACTGTAGATGAGGGTAGATAATGCGTATTGTCGTCAGGAGATACCGGTTGCTATAAAAATATTATGTACACATTTCTATGATAGTAGATATACACAGAATTTGTTACCATATTAAAGTTGAGGCCTTGAAAAGTACACAGTAGTCAAATTTGTAAGGCTGAATTAGGAAAATATGTATAAAATTAGAGTCTATCGTCACACACGTAGTTTTCCACTTCTTCGCCACAGGGATGCGTTCTTACTGTTCTCCCATTTGTTAAAACCGATGTATTATTTGATTCTGGCAAAGATAATAAAACGACTTGAAAATAATATTAAAATAATGAATATCACAGCCATTCTCAAACAAGTTTTCCCTGTTTTTTTCTTAAAGCTTTAAGGGAAGTGCGAATTAACAAAAGCCCTGATACAAAAATATCAAAACTGTCTCCGATACAGCTTTAATATTCAAGTAAAAAGTTATATTAAACGTGTTCAATTTATTCCTGTTTAAACATACTACATTTTTATATTAATAACCAACAATCATCAATCTTCATCAAAGCTTTGTTGCATAAGTTGTAATGAAATGAAAATAATTATTATACATTTCATCATCATCATCATCAGCCCATATATGTTCCCACTGCTGGGACACAGGCCTCCTATGAGGGTTCAGGCCATAATCCACCACGCTGGCCAAGTGCGGGTTGGCAGATGTCACATGTCGTCGAATTTTCGATTCTTGGACATGCCGGTTTCCTCACGATGTTTTCCTTCACCGTTAAGCAGTGGTGATGTTATCCACATGCGCAGATAAATTGAAAAATCAATTTATTTTCTGCACGCTCGCCCGGTCTCGAACCCCGACTTACCGATTTTGAAGTCCGAGGTTCTCACCACTGAGCCACCACTGCTTTTTTTTATTACACATTTACTTTTATAAATTATTTCGTGTTTTCATTTACGGTAAATGAATGTAACCATTTTCTTCAAGTAAATGTTATTGTTAAATAAGATGAAGAAGTATATTTCGACCCACGAGAATAGGCAATATTGTTATACAATTTCTTAAGCACTTCAACAGTAAATTAAATCTGTTTGTGCAAACATAATAATAATACCTTGATTGTTTGTATATAAACTAAACTCACCGTTTGGAGTCAAGGAGCGAGAAATATTGCTCCGTTTACGCGAGTGTCAAGCCCTTGTAAATGAAGACGCTTCCCGGTAATGTTTGTGGCTTCCTGTAACATATAATAGTAGTTTCAAGGTTATATTTACATGTGTGCTATGTTTATTATTTGTACCATATACTATAGCTTTTTACGTATAAAGATCATTTATAGAATATAAAGGTCCGGAAAGTGAAGTTCTCAGGGTAAAAACAATATTTGTAGATTTTCAGCAAAGCTACATTCTTACGGGAAAATTATGAATGCCAAACTTGTATGTAATTAATAGATCTATCTGATATTGTTTGATCAGTTTAATATGTAAATTGAAAAGTTCCCGTTCTCTTGGTATTTCCGAAATAAAATCTGTGCTATGAATTATTTCAAGTCTTTAACTATCAGTTACAAAATGCAATCCATATAGGTTCTGTAGTTTAGTACGAACGTAGTTTAGCATTGAGTTAAATATTTGAATATAAACTTTAAGTAAACCGTCAGGGTTTAGAATTCAAATAAAGTGAAGCTAAGCCGACCATTTATAAAGCGATATAGTCTGCATTATATACATTACCTCCTTTGTGGTTGAATTAGAATGTGCTATTTAGAGGTAATGTCATTGTCAACGTGAATAGAATCGTTTATGCATAAACATAATAAATAACATTTATCTTGGCAAAAAATATAATACATTTTATTTAAAATTTAAATTTGTTTCACATCTTATCAAATAACTCTTAGTTGCAAATAACAAATATTTAAAATTATCACAACTAGTCTAAAATATAAATGACACCACATGGTTGTCATCGTCATGAAATAAGAAAATAAACATAAACATAAGTAACAAATTCACCCGCGGACAAAACCGCGGACTAAAGCTGTATTTAAGCATGCATAAGCATGTATTTCTACAGCTTATGTGTTCTGCGTCATGAGATCTCCGTCTGTGCTTTTCGTGTGAAAGGGCAACAATTACACATCCATCCATCTTCATAAAGTTTCGCATTTATAATATTAGTTGGACAATTAACGGACGATAGTTAGTTCGTGTGTTTTAATTAAGCAATTTACTTAGTTTCTAATAACAGCTGCAACAATTCACACAGCAGCTAATGAAAATGCAATTTGTATTTCGTAATTCAATTTGAATTGTAAACAGCACATATAAGGTTAAACAACTAGAAATGACAATCTAAATAATATATTTATCTACACATTAAATTGTGTTTTCGGAGGAAACAGTTATTATCAAATGAATGCAGTCAATTGGTAGTGTATCAGTGTTCATTTTTAAGCAGTTCTCCGGTAGCGGCTTCGCCCACGCAGTGAAAGGAAAACCCAAATAAATTCGGGTAAAATGGGATTTCCGTAATAAACCTACCTATCATTTGTCAGGTCTTCAACAATCTTCGTACCAAATATTGAGTTGTTTAGGCGTGAAGAAGATACTTTCGTATTTATAATATTGATGTAGATTAAATATACTCCACATCAATGATTTTAAAGTCCCGATACTCCAAAATGTAAAGCGCCCTCAAGATATTTAAAAGTTAGTTTACAGACTTAAACTCAAACACATTCCTTCTTACATTAAAAGGTGTATTTGACTAACAATCCGCAGAGCCGCACAAGCATAAAATGGGTTAACAGAAATTTGAACGAGGAAAGAATTTGAATAAAAGTTTTTCGTTTGAATTTGTGTTGTACGACAGAAGAATAAGTACATGTAGTTGTACTGTGGACGTGATGTACTGTACTGTATTTTAGACATCACTATTATAAATGTTTGTTTAGAAATTAAAAACTTTTCAACGGATTTTAAACGCGATTTATTCATTATATTATTAACCCGAACATCTCAGTCTCCCCGTGACCACGCTCGCTGTAAAGTGTTCGAAACGTCCGGTTAATAATATAATGAATAAATCGCGTTTAAAATCCGTTGAAAAGTTTTTAATTTCTAAATGTATAATACTCGCGTGAAACCAAACACAAGAAAATACTAAATGTTTGTTTGTTTCTTATGTTTGTCCGTCAATCACGCTGAAAGTACAGAACGGATTTTGATGAAATTTGATATACAGGTAGTATGAGCTGACTTTGGTGATAGGGTAAGACTTTTCATTATGATTAAAGCATTTAATTTGGAATAAAATAGAGATCTTGAAATCCGGGCAGAACCGGGACGAGCTTCTAGTATTAGATAAAGGAATGTTGAATGGGTAACTGTGGGTATTATGGGCAATATAAGCAATGCGATATAGCTAAAAACGAAACTGTTATCCAATTTTACAAAACATGGTTTGTATAAAGACATACACAGCCACCACAATTAGAATAGAATTAGTTCACTTATTCAAACGTAATTATAAATAATGGCTTTTATTTCTAAATGACTGCACATAAAGTTACAACTATATTAGGTACTCACCAGAATACGACTTGTTCATTTCTAATTGCTTCTTGAAATCATTTGGTGTGGCCGTTTTCACCGTCCGACACCAACAGAGTACTAAGCGAAAGTATATCCGAAATCTGTTGAAATATATAAAGGGAAATGCTGTAGTCTGTAACCCTATCTAGCTCTAGTATATATGTATACGGTATTCAATATACCATATGACTAGTGTTGTGATCTTGAAATTTATTATATTTATATCAAGCATACTGAATAACTTTTTCTATACTATTCTCCATTACAAATAATTAATCAAATTACATTAGACTCTGTTCATTGACAGAAGTACAAGGGATTAAAAATAGTTCAACAGAAAATGTATACAGACAAAAACAAGTTTTACCCCTTTCGTATTGTGTATCTGATTCCAATAAGTTTCCTTTGGTATATTGTACCAGAATGTAATTTCGAAACGGAAAAATCAATTCATTCTTCTATATTTCGCTACATTCGGCAAAAAGGTATCTACCACTCTCCAACCGGCTGTCTTGTTAATGTTTATGATAACACAGCGAATATTAAACGAAGAAACCGAAAATCAGTTCAGTTGCTAGCGAAATATTCTCAACAGAATTGTATTCAAAGAGCTCTGTTTATATTACATACAATGTAATAAAGAATCCCTTCGTTTTTCACGATTATTAAAAATGTTATTGAGTGAAAGACAAATAAACACACGTTACCAATGCTTCCAAGGTTTTCTAATTTATATGAGATAATTTATCCATAACATGATGTATGTAACTATTCATTATAAAGAAAAGTATTCAGAGTGTATATATGAAAAACTCACTTATTACTCATCCAGTAATAAATCAGCGGATTGAACATGGAGTTGGCCATGGCTAGCCAATAGAAGGCCAAGTATATGTGTTGTGCGAATGGCGCTGACGCGAGAGCCTGGTGGTGGTATACGAGCACGAAGTACGCGTGGTAGGGGAGCCAGCACAGCGCGAATACCATCACCACGAGAACGAACATGCGCACCACCTGAGAGAATTCTCTATGTATTAAAAGCTAGCCGCTCGGGCTGGCGCCTCCCGGCTTGAAACAAAATGAATTATAGCCTATATCACACAAGAGTAATGCAGCTGTCTACTGGTGAAACAACTTTTCATTTAGGTCCAGCATTTTGGGAGTCTTTTAATTTCAAACAAACACACAATCGAAGCTCAAATTTAAGTGTAAATATCGATAGAAAACGTTTTTTTGTTAGATTTTTTTTAAATATATATTTTAAACTTATTAATATGTAATTAAGAAGCAAACAGTTTCTTGTCTAATCATGAAACCTAGTTCTTCTGCAGCATATGTATAGGAAATGGATTTTTTATCACTCTACTAGTCATTATCACAGACATCAACTATACAAATTGTATTTAAGTAATTATAGTCTTCAAAATAAATTCCTAACTAAACAATAACCTGTTTTTTTTAGAATAAGTGTGTATAATATTATGTTTAATGACGTCATCAACTTGAACAAAGGCAAAAATGTGTTATTATGTACTCATGTTATCGTAAAATATCACAACATTCCCCTAAAAAACTGTGTCGGTACCTGGCTAGTAAAAGAACAACCAAGGTGAGGTTTTACTGCTTTTTTGTATCATCGCATTACGTATGTCCTTGATTCATATTTATTATATTTTTCAACCGACTTCAAAAAAGGAGGAAATTATCAAGTCCACTGTATTTTTATTATGTTCATTACCCCATAATTTTTTCTGGGTGAACTGATTGTTATAGTTTTTTTTTATTTGTAAGCTGTTACTTGTCATGTCCATGCCATGCCTCCTTTTATTTTATGTTAGAAATAATTATAAATTTAGAGAACACAATAAATATATAATAAAGATAAGAATAAAGAATTTTCATTGATCCATTCATTCATTATTATTATGTGTACATTTCAATCTCTCCTTTGTGAACACTTGAAAAAGTCAAACTTTTATGAAATAAGCGTCTTTAATAGTGTTTCCGTGCTATATATCTCTCACAATAAACCGTATTAGTAAGAACAAATAAACTTTCTATACACGTGTTGCTTCTCGGCAAATTCTATATAACTTTCATAAACTTCCTTAAGAGCTACAATAAAATTTTCTGCTACACTCATTCAATTCTTCATTATTTTATGCTTTGTCGACTGGCTGAAACGTCTCTTCTTAAAACACCCCGATTTACCAAGGGTAAATTTTCCTCAATACGCAGAACATTTCTCTCCCATTTCCTTATTTGCAATACCACATTTTCCTGGCATTTGGGTATTTTGGCACGTCATCAATGTTTAAGATGACATCGCAGAAACACGAGTATGGAAACATTTACTAACTTAAACACACATAATACAGTTCACGTTAGGCTAATTTTAACTAAACTAATTCCACGAGACGCCATTATATTCTCCCATTACTCTCAGAACTGTTAATACCTAAGTAACCTTAATGTGATGGAATCGTTGCATTAATAGCAATTGCCTATTTATAACTACTGTTTTGCGTCACCGCCTATTGACTTACTATTTATGGGCAAACAATAATAACAATGTATATGTTTGATATTATTTGAAAGAACAAATCTTAAAATTAATAAAAAAAAATCCATATCAGTTATATCCATATAGAACTAAACGGAATAGAATCTTTGTAAAAACATTACTGCGTATCCACAAAGCAAACAGTTCGTTAATTCCGGAACCTTAAGTCGATATGAAAATGTTTACGAACCTTTCTCTTAGCTCGAACCACTTGCATCTGGTGATATGTACACTCTCCAATAGTCCTGCCCCGTAATGCCTCACTCATGCGAGCATATGCCCACACCATGACCGACATTGGCAGAACATACGTCACTCCCAAGAATACCAAGTTGTAACTAGAAGTAACAATAACAGTGACAAGCTGTATAGTAAATGAAGGTGTATAGGTGTACTGTTTTAGAATCAATATAATGAATTGAATCAATAAAACTAAATTATAAATCAATCAGATAACACAATTGTAATAAGAGTAAAGTTGTAAAGATATAGTGCATCAGAAATGAAGCAAAAAATATAATTATAGAATAGGTAATCACGTATTTAAATACATAACTGGCTACTATACTAGCTACGTTATCTCAGAAAAAAACAGGGTTACATAAATGGACCTAAAAATTTGTGCACTACCACTGGGATCAATGTTATCAAGCGTTATTTATGGTTGAGTTCAAATTATACCCTTTTTAGATGAAAAGAAATCGAGGCATACGTATTTGAAAAGAGACGCTAGTAATGGTTATAAAATAGGATACTCAAATGGACATAGAAAGAGTCACCAATGTGCGTTAAAGATTTATTTATTTTAAATGAGCGCGTGAATTTATCGTTAACCTCTTATTAGAGATTTAACGTCGCCCACAAGGCGTTTGATATCGCTTTACGATTTTCTTAAAAAGTGTTACTCGAAACCACGCAATTAAATACTCTCTCAAGCATGAAATTCTACGAAAAGAATTATTAACGAAATTACCAAAATTTTAGCCTTGATCTGTTATCATAAAACAAAATTCTCGAAGTTTGTATAGTTAAAAGGGTTATATTATTATTTTCTCTATAAACTTAATACACTATCATACCAGTAGTCGGTCTTTGATGTGGGGTAACTTCCATCGGGCCATTTCATGAAACATATTTCACGCTCGCCGTTAATGTACCTTAGAAAATTAAATAATGTGATTAGAATTTTTTATTATATTAGTCTATAGCGTCATAACAATTTCATATGTAAAAAAGATTATTTATTCATTATTTAATCTTAAATGCGTTCTAAGAGATTTTTAAAATTTGATTGAAAACTTATTAAGTAAAAGTGCTATAACAAGATAAACAAATATCAACTCGTTAACTAAATCCCCTGACACAAAAGGGCTTTAAAAGAAAGACGAAGATTTGTTTGCTAGACTTTTAAATCCATGTCACTTTCGTAAAAGACGAACAATTCTTAATTAAATTTTCATCTTTTAGGCAGTTTGTCAGGTGTTTTATAAAAGGGTCTACCTTGAAAAATATTGGACATATTTCATGTTAAGAGATTTAACCGAGAAAATAAATTGTTTAAATAATAATTTAAATCTTCTTAGAATGTCCCATTAGCCAAAAGACAATTGTAATAATGATTCTGTTAAATTATATATTAAGGGTTGTTAGAATTGGGTTAATGATAAAATTAACATAAATTTTGAGGAAAATTTTATTTGAAATCAGAATTAGCTTAACATTAATTACTAGTGAAACAGTTTATAATTTGACAGATATTAAATTAAAGGTATAAGTCGCACTTCATTATTCCTCAAAAACGTGATATTTAGTAAGATAGCTTCGCCCGGATTGACTTAAAATGTAAAGACGTACATTTGCGATGCCTAGAGCATATTTGAAATCTGCCGTGCACTTTATGAATTAAATCGTAACAAAAAGCACGAAATCAAATCTCTTCTAACAATAATAATTTTAGTTTATACTCCAATCATTATAATTAAATAAGTTAGGAGAAATCGTGATTCTCAGTACATTTCAAGTACTGAAAGTTTTTCCGTTTATTTAAAACCACAAAAGCAATGACGCCATTTTATTACATAGAGAAAAAATGTGTCCTCATGTAATGTTTAAGCCAAGTGGAAGGAACGCCATAAACCGAGGATCATTTCCTTGTTTTATACAATCTTTTACAACCAATTGCTGAAAAAAGACCACATAACCTTGAGTATATGGTATTAATTTTGATGTAAGTTAATAAAATTATTTTATGACATTTTCATAGCCCTTGGGAACTGCAATGTATTAATAGTATAATTTTTATTCATCTTCATTATGTTATAAATAATAATGTTACAAAATAGATATAGTTGAAATATCTTTGTAACAATTTGGTACTTTATGCAACCATTTGTATTTTTCTCGCAAGAAAATAAAACCACTTCAGATTATAAAATATAAATACTTACTTCTTCTTGTACGTGTCAGAATAAAGAAGGCTTGGCAGGGCCAGCAACGCGCTCGCAAACCACACAGTTAACAATACAGCGCGGGCCATCCGCCGACTTAATCTGTGCTGCAGAGGTTTCACAATCGCGACATATCTGACCAAAAACAAATACATTATAAAACCTTCTTTGAAACTGAAAAAGTATATCGTATATAGGAAAAAATGGAATACATGGTCTATATTTGTCAATATCTTTACATTATTAAATAACTACAATAAAGTCTGATGTATTATTACAGAGATATATATAAATGCAATCAGAGATGAAAAGATATACAATATCCTTTTCACTTTATTCTTCAATTAAAAAATCATTTATGTTTATTAAGTAGGAAGAGGATTAATAAAGTCGCCAAGTTGCTAAATGCTTTTAATCATATGAATTACACTAATGTGTAAACTGCACGCGTCTGACACGTAAGTAGTCAACTTTATAACAATTAGTTTTACTGCTTACCCGTGGGAAATTATACCAAATTATATGAATATTTCTTTGTACAACAATATAATATTTGGAATATAAATACTTCGTTCCTAAAAATATAATTTACGAACTAAACTGACATTCTAAATTATACATAGACTACATTTAGTAAAGTATATTGTATGTGTTTTAGTTCTATTGATCATGTTTCAATAATTATTCTACCCAAGAAAGGTGACCGAAGTCTCTGGAGTCCGAGGTAATTCATTAAACAAATTCTAAAACAGGACCAAAAATGACAAGAAATGCCTATCGAACACAAAAAGAATCACGACAATCAATTGAAAACATACTTCGTTTTGCGAAGTCAGTTAAAAATGACCCATAATGAGTAGGTATTACGAGCAAAATCAATATTTACACAAAGTGTGTTTCCTCCCAGGAAACTGAATTTAAAACGAAATACACAGCGATACAGTATCTAACTTCTTTTGGCGTATCCATTTCTTTTTAATAAAATTTAATTGTGTTTCTTTAGGACACTCGAATATTCGTGAAAGAAATGATTATACGAGTATGTTATACATTGCATAGAAAATAAGTAAAATAACAAAAAGTTTATCAATAGAGCAACAAATGATTCTATAATAATAAAGAATGTCGGAGTAAATTGGGCAGTAAAAAGTAATAGTGATCTTAATTTTGGAGGTTAATTTGCGAATCAACCACACCTGTTCGCTCGTAACATCTGGTTCCGTGAAAAACATCAAATAATACAATCATAATGAGGAAATTAAACATAATTGTTTTTATTAGGGCTACAAGATGGTTACACAGATTTAATAATATGTAACGTCTTATTAAGTGCTATGTACAATGTACACTTTTTTACTGCAGGCATGAACTAGTATAGTATTATAATGGCTGTAATTAAAGTAAAATATTAATATAGAATAAGGGTGCGAAAAAATTACTCTAAATTACATAAATGTTGACAGTTCAGATGTCGAATAACGACCACGGTTGGTAATAAAATTAATTCACAAGTTTTTAGTTAATTAAGCATTCTATTGCTTAATTTCTTTATTTAAAGTAAATAACATTATACCTGCTATAAAATACTATGAAAGTTTTAATAAATGTATATTAAGCTGCAATTAACAGTATCATTAGCTACTTAGCTCTCAAATTATATTGCCCATATTCGACGTTAGTAGTTTAAGTACCAGAGGCCATGTAACTTCAGAACTTATTCAAGCCTCAGACCGCACATTACCTACTTGTACTATTTTTAGAAATAAAGCGAACCATCATATTGAAAAGGGCAGACGGTGATTTTTCTATAACTTTACATAAAGACCGGATTTCAGTCATATGAAAACCTTATAACTGTAAACAAATTTGACAATTTGATGTTTTCTTTATATCGTTTTGTGTAGTTAAAATATTCTCATTTCTGAAAGATTTAAGAAAGAAAATTTTATTTAAATTACTATAAGCGTAGTACATATTAAGTAGAATATGGCCGCGAGACGTAGTCATTAGTAGAATTGTCACAGACTGTTCAACAGTCTTCAAGATCGTTTTTTGGTCGTACTGTGAATTAATATATCGTACTGTTTTTTATCAGGCCAAATTTAATAGAAAATATATTTCAATAAAATTCTAATGTAAGTACCTACATCATACATACAATTTCTTTGTTACTACATTAGCTTATTATTTAATGTATGAGTATTTTATGGCATGTATGCTGCTCCCTTCTCAAAACCAGTGAACAAAAAATCTAGATAGTTTACTTATTGTATGTAAATAATACAGCGTATAATTTTATAAGGATATTCGCATTATCATACCTGTCTACAGTAATTGCGACAAGAGTGAACACCCCGGCCGAAACTGTGAGGTTTGCTGTAAAGTTGCTTGCGGTGCATGTCACGGATCCAAACGGCCAGTTCGCTGTGACCAGGAAAACGAAGTTCGGTGCTCCATTTAATGCAGCCATAAGAAGATCCGCCACTGCTAAATTCACTAGAAAACAGTTCGTCACCGTTCTCATCCGACGATGTGCTACGAATAAGATTAAAATATTAGGAAATGGGTATTAAAAGTTAACAGAGTTTGTGTTATGTTAATAATAAAATTTATCAACTTTATGTAATAAGGTACTACATCGTTTTGAGAAGACAATCATACCTATTCAATAACCTATTCGTAATCGAGGGCGTTTTGTAAATGTAAAATGATAACGACACTTGATGCAATTTCTTATATGTTATACGTATTATTAAATTCAATATATTATATTATATAGTGACTTGTATTCAATTATATACCTATCAACTGATGGCTGACTATTTTAAACCCAAAAACATTTATTGCTATAGAACGATTTCCTCCCGAAGTAAACAATATATACACGTGAATTGAAGTCATCGCAATATTTCAATTATTTTCTTTGTTGCTGAGGTCGAGAATTATATTGATTTCCTTAACCTGCCGAGAGGTCCAGATACCTCCAACTTTAAATACGAACCCTCGAACAATACGACAAGAATTAGCAATTCATAAATACATGGAATTAATAAGACAAACATTATTACGATTCAACAGGATTGCCATAGATTCCGAGAATTTATAAATGATTTGTTTGTACATAATAGGAAATTATACCAGTGGATTTATTTGTTTATTAACAAAATAATGCAACGTATGTGAAATGTCCATGTTATACTCATATATTTAATTATTTTGTAAACAATGTAATTGTATTATTTATTTAATTAAACGCATTTTCATTGTGAGAAAAACTATTTATATTAATAAGTATAATAGTATAAGCGTAAACGGACTTTATTAGTGTCATAATTTCCACCTGTAGCTTCCCTTTTTAATTTTCTTATTGTTGGGAGCTGGGATTACTGAAGGCAACGTCCATTTTTGTAGTAAATTAAACTACAAATCTTCTTTCACATGCGTATATTTCCCGATGTAAGATGATTCAATAAAAGTATAGCTGTTTGTGCGACATTTACAGATCAATTGAATTTTAAATAGTAATATAACTTCCTCGAGATGATGACTTTTGTTGTTGACATATATAATTTTGACAGATAATTAATAAAAGAATAAACTAATTGCAAACGCGACACTTATTTTATTTTGTTTTACCATGTGAATCCCTGAAAATTTCCTTCAAATTAATGGCACGCACAGCCCATAAAGAAAATTTTATTGCATTCCGCATTTGTTATTCTGTTGTTTTCTATACCGGTAAACAATAATACCTCAGCACTTTGTATAAAAAAACTATAAGTCTTTTTGGACATTTTTATTTGAATTACTAAAGATGTTACATTCAACATTTAGGTATAAAAATTGTCAAAAAATTGCTTTTGTTCTAGCAGCACCAAACATTTAATAAGATTTTTATTCTAATAGCTACACATATTGGCACTGTACCTCAAGTTCTTTAAAAATAAATGTCGAATTACTTACCCAGTACAATCCAAATGACAAGAGTATTTCCGAACACAGCCAGGAGAAGCATAACAGCAAATACAATGAACCAGGCTAATTGTCCCCACCAAGGCGGGACATACGGCCTCTTCCCCAAGCCCATACAATTACTGAGAGTCACCCTAAAATGTGAGGTTAATTACAAAGACATATTAATACAATTTTTAAATAAAAATTTTACGTCCTTGCGAAGCTCAGCATCATTTTCAATTATGTTTGGATTGTCGTTTCGAAAATCGGTAACACAATTTTTTAGGTATTATAAATAGTGCTCATAGAGACTGATAAGGCGAATTTTATTGACACATAAACACATTGATTTTATAAATTTCGATGATATCATGCGGCTGACATACATATAAACACAAAAACAAAAAAGAGAGTGCTATACTCTCTTTTTTGTGTGTCAGAACTTAAACAATAGGATCTTTGAACAAAACTTTTTCTGCAATAAATAAAATGATTAATAAGTTTTTAAATAACTTTACACAGAACAAATATACTCCTGGGTATACCAATTACCAATATTCATGAACATTATGTATGACGCCATCAATAAGTTATTTAAAGCATTCGTAGTCAAGACTTTTTGTAAGATATCATACATTTTATTTGCCTTTAAATAAATCAAAGTCATGTTTGAAAGCATTTAAATCGATTAATCACAATCGATTTAAATGAGTCGAATCGAATATAATTTATCATAAATTTAAAAAGAAGACAAAATGGGAAACAAAAATTTTTATTAAGCACCCACTGGAATATCATTATAAAAAAACGTTAACGCCACCTTCATCTTTGTCCATCGAAAACAAAGAAAATTAATTAGGCTTATTTCCTTCCGAAGAAAAGAAGTCATAGCGTGGCCATAGCCACCCTTATTGTAAGCGCCTCACAAAATGTCATCTTTTTTTCGTGTAAACAAAATTTGTATATAATGACAAGAACAAAATTTATCTATATCTATAGAATTTTCCACGCCCCAAAGTAAATATGGTAAATGACTAAAGTTATAGAAATATTTTTATCAATCAGCTGAAGTACGAGAAATATTTAAACTTTTTTAAAAAACGTCTTATCTGATTTTCAAATTAATTTGCACTTATTTCCTTCAGCTTCTTTTTTCCTTAAGAGCAAAAGTTTGTTGTACTACAGATTTATTTTAGAAAATAAAAGCGAGTTCACGAGCATAATACAGAAGGCTTGCAACAAATAAATTAAGTTAGGTGTTTCTTATAAATAAGAATTCCACACAATTTTTAAACCCCATATTGATGTAAATAAGACCACTCTTTAGAGATTCGGATTTCGCACCCTCGAAATGACCTTGGGGATTCTTTGTGTAACGTTAACGTTTCCGGCAACGAATTTATTTGGGAATGAGACTATAAAATTCTGCAAGATATAAAAGTGTTACAAGTCATTTGTTTTGTTGGTAACAACATTTAGATCAGATATATGGTGACACATGGACGTTGGGACTCGCTAGAATTTAAAATATATTGTTTGGATTTCCTCAATTCTTACTAGCTATTTATATATTTATATTTAATATGTCATTTGTATGAAATTATTATAAAACGTTTATAATCCATTAAATAAAGGATAGGACATGTCTTCGCGACATGGCCAAAAAACAATATTTTGTTTCTAGACTATTTCTAAAGCAATAATGAAAGTACGTACGTAGGTAGGTAATGTTTAGGTTCTATGTTGTTACATTAAGAAATACGATGCGTGTAACCTAGCCATTTAATTGCGTGCTGAATGAATTTGAAGCCTGACCTGTTGAAGTAATTTATGTTTGACCTAAACGATAAACCTTCGAATTATGGTTAAATGTTTAGTTACATAAATAAAATAAAGGAATGTTGCTTCTTTCACAGGTTCATAAAAAACGTAACATAACGTTTAGGTACCGTTATCATTTCTGGCTAGTTCACATAACTATTACATATCATTTCGTTTGTTATTTCTTTCTATTTGAATAAGCGCGCAAACATATTCAATTGTACGTCATCAAATTATCGCCAACGCGTTTGGTAATAATATATCCACACTGATTTCTATATATTTATTGATGTCGTAATATGAGCACAAACTACAAAATAGAGAGAGACTTATTGTGGAAGTGGAGCACGCTTTGGCCCTAATGAATTTCTACTGTGTTTCGTTCAGTGAGTGGGCTGTAAGTCCATTTTTTCCCTACATTTCCCATTACATTATTTTATTCCTGTCACCTTCCCTTTCTTAACCCCTTAAAAGCGGGTAAGCGGTTCATGGGTGGCGGTTCTTGCTATTGGACGAACCACGTGCTCGGTTGCCCGCTCTGATATAAAAGAGATAATATAACTTAGAATTAGTATAGTTGAACTTAGGTGCAGGGTGCACCTAAGTTCAACTAATAATTCAACTAATTGTTTATTGTGTAATTACGTAGAATAATTCTTCTCAGAGTAAGCATATACTTGAATTTATGTTATTATTAAACATAACGTAAGGTCTAATTGACCGCCTCCTTGGTACAGTGGTTAACGCGTAAGCGTAGAACCGAGGGGTCCTGGGTTCAATTCCCGGTGGGGACGCACAAAAAAAAATGTCACGGTCTGGCAGGACACAGAAGGCTGATCACCTACTTGTCCCTAAAGAAAATCGATCAGTGAAACGGATGTACATCATCTGCCCCATACCCCACTAGGGGACACGGGACTTCACTACTAAGGTCTAATTAAGTATATCGAAAATTTATTAAGAAAAAGACGAAGAAGGCTATATTATTAACAATACCACGAAGCATTACTACTAAATATTTATAGGTTATTACATAAATATTCTTATATAATGTACTCCATGTTTGCCAATTTAATTTTTTTGTTTTAGTATTATGATTAATCAACAAAAAAGTCATCGACTTAAAATGTTTTTTCGGTCTAAACATGATAAATCTAAAAAGATCCACGAAGGACGTTGGTGCTTATATCAACAAGTTGAAATGATCCGCTATTTTATCATGATTGACACTTGAAATCCTCTACTCCAATTAATTAACGAAATTAATTGCAATGTACTCAGTCAGTTTTCTGTCTGTCAGTCATTCGTGTTTCCATTAAGTTTATTTATAGCATCATTACACATGTTATGATTAAATTATTCATTTTTCCATTTGTAATATAGCTAATATTTATTTTTATTAACGCTCATTTCATTTAAACAATGTTGTGCTTATTGGGAGTATGTCAATCGTAATGCCTAAAGCACTTATACTTTAAAATTTATTACAAATTAAAATGTACAATTTTCATTATTCTGAACTCCAACGAATTTAAATATACCTGGCTTATTTCAAATAACCATAATCGTTTCCTTCAGAGAATAATGGGTCCTCCGTGCAGTTGAAGAGGGATTTTGATTACTTTGTAGGAAATTTCCTTATCTATTACTATATTCCTCTGACAATTTAAGCAATTACTTTTAGAGAGAGAAAAAAGTACAATTAATTTTAGGTGTAATAGGGTAAAAAAATATTGCTATGATAAAGGAACTTATGAAACACTATAGAAAAAAGCTAATACCTAAACCATTAATTTATATTTTCTTCTTATCACTGAGCAGTGTAAATAAAATATGTCTTATTAAAAGTTATATTTAAATATATTGACTAATTTACAAAAGTATAAATATAACACTTACTTCAAAGAAATATCCTCGTGTAATTGTTTGGGCAGCAGGTCCAAAATTTGCGTGACATTCAAATTTTCCCAGGACAAATCCCTCCCCAGGATCTGTTGCGTGCAATTCAAAAACGTTTGTATGTGCTCTTCTGAATCCATTTTACACTAATTTGATATAAACATCTTATGAAGACACTATTTCTGTACACAGTTACGATTTACTAAAGCACACGACTCGCATGTTTCATAAAGGAAATAATTTATTTTGATATATTCCATTCCTCGTGGCACTACGACTTGATGCAATCTTTTCGGAATAGGGTTAGGAAATTGAATAAGTTTTCGGTTAATCAACTGTGCTTGCTACATAAATGACTTTTATTGTTACTCTTTATTACCGTTATATTTGCGAATTTTCTTTACCTATATGGCAGTTAATAACAATTTTACCTATATGAATTCTTTTTAGAACATTATCACGTATTCATATTTAAAGTTATAAGCATTAACAACCAGCATCGCCTTTATACAACTGTACATGACAGATATAGTAGCTGCTTAATATTGCTGATAATTAAACGTTTATTGCAGTAGCACTGTAAGTTGTTATTGCGACGTGAGTGGGGACTGGGGAGCATTTATTTGCGATTGTTACTTCGCTTGGCAATAAAACTTGAAGACAAAAAAGGTGCTAAACTTACGCAATTAAGTATATAAACCTAGATGGTATTAGATTCTTACATAAAGTGGGTTCTTTTCGGGGCTTAACATTTAACCTGGGCCTAGACTACCTAGTTACTATATGTTTATATTATGTGAATACATAATAATTGTTAGAAATGTAAAAGGTAGCAGCGTCGTTCGAAAAACATATTAAGTTAACAGCTATGCTTTTATTAAAAAGGTCAATCCAAACATGAAATCCTCATTTTTTTTTAGATTTTTTTTTTTATGTAGTCATTAAATTCTTATCTATGTATATTATCGGTATCGAAATATTCTCCGTTTATTGAGGCTCCGTAAAGAAGTTTTAATAGATATTTTCAAAGTTTCTAAAGGTGATTAAAAAAAACCCCTAATTTTCATCAAGAAGTAATAAAATTGATTTATGGCAAGCACTTCATCTCTGTTTAACTACCCATTACTTCTAATTTCAAAGGATATAATAAGTCTATTGAGGATTACCTGCAATGGTTCTAACGACACGTTTCGAATAGGAAGCAGGATCCTATCTATTACATTAGGTACTATCTTAATATATATATATAAATTACGTGTCACATTGTTTGTCTGCGATAGACTCCTAACCTACTCAACCGATTTTAATCAAATTTGAAGTTTTATCTAACTCAAAAGGATAGTTTGTATTATTTCAATTACGATAAATTACTACCAGGGCGGTGCGGGGTCGTACCGCTAGTAGTAATATAAAACTGAAAAATTAGTTTATTTAAACGCGCCGATCTCAGGACCGATTCATATAATAATGGATTAGCTATCAGTATGATAATTGATTTAAAATATTAGTGCTAAATACATGTTATTGACCATCGCTTCTGACTTGTGACCCACTGCATATACAAACAAAATTAGGCATTTTGTGCTGATTTTTTATGTCATAGCGGGCAACTCAGCTTGTGGTTCCACTGATGGTAAGCGATCACCACCACCCATGTATATTCGCAGAGATAGTGCCTCTGCCAATGCACCGCCCACTTTATGTGGTAAGGTATGTGGAAAGGATGAACGACTGGAGAGAGGAAATAGACTGGGAAGGAGGCCTCCAGCTCCTATCTATATCCCCAGCACAATGGTCAGGGAGTTATCGTTGATACACATAGAAATCGTTTTTGGCTTATTTCAAATACGAGTATATGGTTTTCTTAAGCTCAACTTTCATTTGAAACCAATTGAAAAATTTAAACGGGAATAACAATAACAATAATCCCCGTTCAAAAACCAATTCAAAAAACATTATTATTCTGTTCGAATTAGAATAAATTAGATTAGAAAAGTTTATTCTTATAGTAAGTTTTTGCAATAAAAGGATGGTATCATATTGACAATAAAGGCCATTTACTTTTACGTGTCGATAAAAACTAAGCGTTATTAATGTTAAATATGTCATATTCCCACTACTTAAAAAGATAATATCTATACAGAATGAATGGTGCGGTCAAGTTTATAAAACTTATATGATGCACATTTGGTTCTTGTGCGTAGACTTTCATGAATCGGGTTAAATATACCCAATGACCTTTATGCTATGAGTTTATAATTTATATCGAGTTATATGACTGTTTCTATTATTTATATTTATGATCATATAAGAGATTTTAAAATATCGCAAACAATTTGATGAAATCAAAGTATAATAGGTATAGTGTAAACTGTATATATATTATGATCATTTGGATAAAGGTTTCTGGGAGCGGCAACTAATGGTAGCGGATACATAAAGCGATTACGTCTTTATATTAAAGACACACGGAAAGTTACACAATTATAAATATTTCTCGGTCACGCATTGCAATAAAAAAATAAGTATCTAAATTATGTGTAACTATTTGAATAGTACGATTTATTTGCTATAATTCATAGCATAATTTTTTTCATTAGTTTTACAAAATAAAAAAAAAACATTAAATCAAATAATTACAACTTCACCGTAACGAGCGGTTAGGCTCTAATATCCGTTAAGTAACAATACCGGAGAGTGAACGTGAAAACTTTTAATTAACTTCACAAACTGTTGTCCATAGTAACAAATATTTATATCATGATAACTTTCTGATGCACTAGTATTATTTAGTTTTGCACGATCCGACCAACTATGAGCAACTAAATCTTCCGATAGGGACCCGTCACGTCCTATCGCAACGGCGCAGTAAGTTCGACTGACAAAGCTTTTCAAAGGGAGGCATCCTTATCATTAGATACATAATTGCATCAAATAATAAATTTTACTGCACATACGCCATGATTTTTATGATTTTATTAACCGTCTACAGTCTACAAACATACAAGACACAAAATTGTAACCTTTTGACGTCACGTCGTTTAGTTCCAAAAAAACTTTTTCCACTTCTACTTCCTGTTCACCGAATGTGCAAAATTTTATAGACCTCATGATCTTCCTTTGAAAAACATCCCTCATTCATAATAAAACACGTTTAAAATATTCGAAACGTCAAAATTTATCAACGTTGAATGTTAATAGAAAATAATCTGGCCCTACATATTAAGAAGTTACTTTTACTTTGAAAGCTTTATGAGAATAAATACCCAAGACTATAAATAAATTGAAAAGACGAGAATCCTTAATAGATCTTTTTACACTCAACCTGTTTTATAGAAAGACTAGCTGTGCCACGGGGTTTCACCGACGTAAGTCCGTATCCCGTAGGAATTTCGGGATAAATAGTTTCCTATATGTTATTCCAGTTGTCCAGCTGTCTACGTACCAAATTTCATTGCAATCGGTTCCGTACTTTTTCCATGAAAGAGTAACAAACACACACACATCCTTACAAACAATCGCATTTTATAAGCTAACCAATTTAAGATTATGACTAATATTGTTCGTAAATCGAAGCCTATGTAATAGATCTTACAATTGAGTACAATTATATGACACTAATAGATACTCGTAATTAGTAGGACATGATACAGTTATGTATTCAAATCAAGTAAAAAATAATAATTTAAAGTTCAAGACAAATCAAACATAATATTAATTATAGCGATGTGCGTCTAATTTAAAATTTCACTTTTAAAGTGATAAATGTTGTTGTTTGACAAATTAAGAATTAAATTATAGTGGTTTTGGACAAATACCTAATACCAATTCTAGGTATTTAGGAAAATGTACACCTGTAACTTAAATTAGCTATTTTCTCACTATCTTCGAATAACTTTTAATACAGCACTCCAACGAAAGAATCACCTAGAAGTCATACAGGTTACAAAACACACAATATATTCATCAAATTACGACATCTGGTTAGATTAAATAATGAGGCTATGACGAAATCTTGGCACTTACCAATTCTTTGCTCCCTAAATTATTCCTAACTCGACTCAGACACCTAATAAACAAAAATATTGCTGTGCCGTTTTGCTTCTAGAATAACCAATTTATTGGTCTCACCAAAACCATATTTTGTATAAAATAAAAAATGGTCTAGATTTATGTACTCTAAAAATTACAATATTTTTTGTAAAATACAGTACTTGTAGGTACTAAAATTCAAAATACGTCTCTTTATTATTTTAACGACTTCGCTATTAATTGTTTAAATATTTTATAGATAATTTACGAAGTTAAACCAACTTCAACTATTAAGTCGATTGAAACCGTAAAAAAACCTTTACGACGCGGTATTTTTTGTAAATGCTTCTTTGCCTTTTATCTCAAAAGCTATTTAATCGATTTTAATGAAAGTTGCACTGATATTTAGTTTGGATCATATCCAACATTCTATAAGGTTCCCCTTTTTATATAAATAGACTTAATTGTATAATATAAAGGCTAACAAAAAACATTACTAATTTTCTAAAGGCGGCCCAAATTTTTATTATCATCTGTATGAACACATCAGACGTAACGGTCCAAATAATGATAATTACATTAATTACAACGGGTGCGTTCGTCAAAATAAATACTTATATTTTGTGCTTTTCAACATCGCTAACACAAAATGGGATCATAACGCTCAAAATTTATCCTAATAAAAAATACAAAATTCGTATATATAGACACGCAGTAGACTTTCCAGACTATATTAAATAGAATAAAGCAGGGCAACGGCTATTTGTTGTACGTAGAATTCCTTAGCAATGTTATTTGTGATCAAAGCAAGATCTTTATTGAATCTGCGACCTCTTTGTGACACTAGGCTAAAATGTATTTCACCCACAAGATAAAAGAACAGAACTTGTATAGTGTGTTGTAGTGGGTGTAATAGTAAAAATCTTGGAATTTTAGTGTATTTTATCTATTTTGTTCTGCAGTTTTGCAACACGTTTTATATAGCAATATCTACGATGATTTTTTTTTTTGAGAATTCAGCCAGAAATCTACCTACCCATTTATTTTGTTAACATATTTCTTGTCGTATTAGTGATTTTCTTGTAACAAAGTAATATTTTTTTATTATTAATTAAATAAATATTACCCCTTGGTATGTCAATGTCGACAGTTAAAAGAAAAATTGAAAAATAGAAAGATAAGGACAGATGTCTTTCAGTTTTTGTTTTCATCTTCAAAACGTTGTTGTGATGTCAGTTAAGTCTTTGTTATATCTACTCTATCTGTGGTAGTGGAAGTTTATTTTTTACTTTAATATATATCTTCTTGGCGACTCAGATCTATTTATAAAGAAGATATACGTTGTATGACCAGCTTAAATAAGAAAATCGAAACACAATACTATCGTTTAAGGATCAGCAAATACACTAAAATCAAGGGATACTAGAATTGATACTATAAGATGCCAATACAGGCACAGATGTTGATAGGATAATATTAGATAAATATATTGTATAAATATCGTAATAAACATTTTTAATTTTAAATTTATTTAATATTCAAAATATTTTCCTTCTTGAGTCACCTGGTTTATATCAATGAGATTGATGGTAAGCTGATAATACCCATTGTTTAGTAATCATTAAATAAATGAACAAAAACAAAATTTACGATCAACAAATAAGAAT
Source organism: Zerene cesonia (assembly GCF_012273895.1). Lineage (NCBI taxonomy): Eukaryota > Metazoa > Arthropoda > Insecta > Lepidoptera > Pieridae > Zerene > Zerene cesonia. Next base: position 4,419,323 of record NC_052104.1, on the reverse strand, counting down.
GTATTCAAGAAAAAAACAGGAATAGGCACGAATAATAATAGATTGAAGCTTTTATGTAAATATTTGTTAGCGCTCGCTCAACTTTCAGGTTTTCAGACAGGCCTTTATATTGTTTGATTTGAAAGTATCTATTTAATTAC
>NC_052104.1:4406699-4418183 GCF_012273895.1 Zerene cesonia | reverse complement strand
AAATTAATATTAATTAAATAAAAGAAAAAATGAAAAATAGAAAGGTAAGGTCAGATGTCTTTCAGTTTATTGTGGTTTCATCTTCAAAACGTTGTTGTGATGTCAGTTAAGTCTTTGTTATATCTACTCTATCTGTGGTAGTGGAAGTTTATTTTTTACTTAAATATATATCTTCTTGGCGACTTAGATCTATTTATAAAGAAGATATACGTTGTATGAACAGCTTATATAAGAAAATCAAAACACAATACTATCGTTTAAGGATCAGCAAATAAACTAAAATCAAAGGATACTAGAATTGATACTATAAGATGCCAATACAGGCACAGATGTTGATAGGATTATATTAGATAAATATATTGTATAAATATCGTAATAAACATTTCTAATTTTAAATTTATTTAATATTCAAAATATTTTCCTTCTTGAGTCACCTGGTTTATATCAATGAGATTGATGGTAATCTGATAATACCCATTGTTTAGTAATCATTAAATAAATGAACAAAAACAAAATTTACAATTAACAAATAAGAATGTATTCAAGAAAAAAACAGGAATAGGCACGAATAATAATAGATTGAAGCTTTTATGTAAATATTTGTTAGCGCTCGCTCAACTTTCAGGTTTTCAGACAGGCCTTTATATTGTTTGATTTGTAAGTATCTATTTAATTGCTTGTTGTTGTTGTTTTTTAAAATTAGAATCATGTTAAAATGACTAAACTCATTATAGTCATCAACACAATTCTACCAAGAGTTTTAATTATATACTATGCCGTTCTTTGGGAATTTTATGGACCATGAAACAGTCTTAAAAGCAATGATCGGTCTTTGCGTTGTTATACATACTTAGATATGTATGTGTTGTACAACGTATCTCCCAAGTATCTCCATTGCAATCATAAATTAATGAAAACAACCATATTGCACAAAAAAAATGATTACATTATATAATATGCGGCTTTATCACTGATATGTGATTTCAAGATTCATAGAGATTTTATTGATGTTTGATTTGAAGTCCATTAAAAGATAAAACCGGAGGTCATATTTTTATCCTCGACCAAAAACCAACTCTACCAATACATTTTCATTTTGCTCGATCAAATACAGTTAAGTAAGTCCTTGTTAATAATAATAAAAAAGGCGGCATTGTACGGATTTATTATGTTAAATATTTATCTCATTACTCTTGTAATATCTTTAATTCCATGGATTCAAATCGTATTTGATATTGTCTACTTCATTCTTAAGCCATAATAGGAAATAATAGTGATTTGAGTATCAACCTACAAATATTTATAACAATATGAAAAAAAGCTTTTTAGTTGGGTATCGCATATTATTAAAAAATTTCAACAAAGATGTCGACAAAATCGGTATATTACACATAGAGATGGCAAATTATTATGCCTACTGTATATCAATACGCCGAGTGCGAAACAGGGCCTGTAACTTCTGTCGCTTCTGCTGCGGTAAGGTAAAAGTTAAACTTGAGCGTTATGTGGGAGGGAGTTTAGTATAGGAAGGTGATAATTAGATGTAAGGTGTGCTATTTATTCATTGTTTTTTTGTTATACCTGCTTTAATGCGGGATTGTTACACCTTGTGCCGCACTGAATAAATTTTTAATACAGTGCTCAAACAAGGTTGGAAACACCTTGAATTACCGCATCTTGCGCTAGCTTCACTCGGCATTGATATGCAACACGTTCGAGTCTGCGCGCGCTACGAGATTATAGGACTGCTGCCGAATATTACGATGTTCTAGAAAGTTAGTTAGAGAAGAAGAATCGAGTAGTATATGAGATGTGTGACGAGATGTGTAGAATATGGTCAGACACTCCACACCCTCTTTTTAAGCCGTGAGGCTGAGAAAAAAACTTTTTCAAACATTATAACATAATGCATTATTTGCAAAAAAATAAATAAATACTTTTAACTTGTTAAATTGTAATAAAAATCGCTTCAAAGCGATAAGGCCGCCAAATTGTACAGTAGACATTATTTATTGGTTTTTTATAACTGTATGTGTATTGTACAATAAAGTGTTAATAAATAAATAAATAAAATAAGTACATATAAATTAATATCGCAAGGAAAGTTAAAAAAAACTCTGGAAAGTTCCAGAGCGATTATGCGTACGAACCTGCCTTTGGCAGGTTGCTATTCATGCAATTTTAACATTTTTACTTAAAAACATTTTCTGTAGAGGTATGTCTTATGTAAATATAATAGGGTTTTGCCGACTACAAAAATACTTATCTACTCTAACAAGGGTAAAAGGAACAAATACTCCAACTTACGTCAGATAAGTTTAAGATATCGTATGTATTAAATCAGTTGACTCGAGAAAAACCTTTTGAGTAGTTCACTAGAATGAAGCTTTACTGATAACAACAAGCTGTCGATAACAATGAGTTTAGATAAAGATAAATGATGTCGATTCGTCGATTTCTTCTGTAAATGCTAAAAGCTCTCCTGCGGCACTCCATAAAACGCGAATTGTTAATTGTTTATTCTCACAGGAACCTACTTCGTGGTGCTAGACATATAAACGCAGTTGTGTTCACTCATCCAATTCAACAGTCCCAAAAACTCTAAACACATAGATATAGATAATTATTACTGAGAATACCCTTGCGTCGCGCAGCCAAGTGCGAAATAATTGCTATAAGTATATTATATGGTAATTTTCGCGGCCAGGCCATTACGTTTTCATACATTTGCTAAATGTTTTTAGTGTTTACACATGCAATTGAAAAAGATCCTACCTTCTTTAATTACGATCTCAAACACGCTAATGAGGGTCGGTTGGAAGTTCGAACCATATGCTAATATGCCTGCAGAGCCTGTTAATTAGTAGGTACTCGTTTTATTAGACGTAGTGAAAGAAATGAAATGACAGAGAACCAGAAAAAAAATTAAAAGACCAAGAATGTACTTTAGTAAAATTTAGAAAACTCAGATCCATAATCAAATAGCTCCGATAACTTTATTACGCCCATATATTCGTAACTGACCTTGATGATACATATGAATTATATAGGTAGTTGATAATATGATAGATCTTTAAATGTTATTAACGCTATACTCTAATTTTAATTAAGTATAAATAACTTTTTGGTTTTCTAAAAATTAAGATCTCTTGGTACTTCTAAAATAAAATTTTGATTAGGCGAATTTAATAGTAAAATTTAATAATAAATACGAGATATTTATAGAAGGAACAGGTAAACGAAGATTCTTTTAGATCTGAATGATACATACATAGTAGAATGTACCCATACCTATAAACATTATCAACTCTCATTTATTAAATGGCTCATGGCATATAGTTATATACCCAGTTAAAAGTTTAATATCAGGAAAGATTCGTTTTCGTCGGTGCTATGTTAAAATTATCTACAATTTATATAGTTCGTAACATTGGATCAATGTAACTCGAACACTCCTTAATCCCATGACCTTCGTTACTTCAAAATTTATAACGGTCCGCACCAGGCTCCATTCGATTTAATTCACAATTACCCTATATTATACTTACACAAATAGCTTCCAAATCGACATATATTCTGAGTATTGGGCCTGTAAAGTTTTTACATAAAAGGCGTATATGCCTATTCCTCTCGGAATTAAAATATTCAAAGCAGTTATATTATGTTTTTTGGTACCTAGTTATGTAGCATGAGGAAAATTCTTTAGACCGAATACTCTAGACATTATTTTGAATGCAGTGGATTACGAATACCATTTTCTATACTATCAAAATAACGATTTTATTGCACCAAGTGCGTATAGGGAAAAATGCCGAAAAAAATAAATATAATAATTTTAGGTCCCCACGGACAATGAATCCCATAGGGCGATAAAATCGTCTAAGCCGTCCGCCGAACCAAAAAACAATTTTGTCCGTTTTTCTCAGGACCGCAATGTTATGAAGGTTCTCATCCTTTGGTCACTATTGTTTTTCATCTGATACGGTATAGTTCTTTGTGTATTGTAAGATTTCATCACTATTTATTTTTATTAAGGCGTCCTAAACGGGGTCACATGATTCGTACTTAAACTCATAAGGATGGAAATAAATTTCTATAAGCCACAGTCATGTCTATATACCACAATGGGGACCATGATATAAGTATAAATTGTACAATCAAAATGAAATCCTGATTTTCGGTTAAGTCTCTTTTAAGATTATTTGGTACGCATAAACAGCTTCATAATTAAGCTAACAGAATTTGCTAAATGTATCTGCGGCAAATATGGACCGACTCTATGTGACGCTGGACTTCTAAGGAATGAAGAAATAGAATAAACAGAAAAATACAAAAAAAAATCTACATTATAAAATTTTAATGAAGGTAATTGAAAGCTGCTTTTTAAATACCTACCTTTTCTATGCTATAAAAATATGTTGTGTTGTGGAAATACTATCGATGTCGATATTTTCAATAAGTGTGTGAAGTCCCGTGTCCCCTAGTGGGGTATGGGGCAGATGATGTACATCCGTTTCACTGATCGATTCTCTTAGGGACAAGTAGGTGATCAGCCTTCTGTGTCCTGCCAGACCGAGACATTATTTTTTTTTTGTGCGTCCCCACCGGGAATTGAACCCAGGACCCCTCGGTTCTACGCTCACGCGTTAACCACTGTACCAAGGAGGCGGTCATTTTCAATAAGATAAACAATTTTTTAACATTTCGTCGTGTACTTAGAAATTTTACTCTGTGTGACATCTAGCACTAGGTACATACGTGAATTGTTTTGACGAATATATTTTAAGAGTTCTGCAAACAACCTTTACGATAAAATAATACGGTTCTGTCCATACAGAACTATTGTTAGGTATATTCTCAAGTCTCAACCATCCTTTAGTAAAGCATATTAAACACGCTTATAAAGAAAATACCACATCTTACCACTTGTGAGCTATGCACTTCGATTTTTTTTAACAGCTGAGCACTTGCCTCTAAGCTTTCTAATATTTTGAAATTTACGGTGCCAGGGATAGCATTTTTGTTTATGTGGTTAAAAAGATTTTAAAACCAATTGTTACTTGACTATAATAATTGTTTTTTAGCATTTATTTCTTCATCTTTAACTTTTGCAGGTACCTTCGTCATTTTTACGGTCGGAAGCAGATTTTATTTTAATGCAGCGGGCAACTGAGCTGGTGGTTCGCCTAATGGTAAGTGATCACCACCACCCATGAACATGCACAGAGGTAGTGCCTCTGCTAATGCGCTGCCTGCTTTTAAGGAATAAGAGATAAGGAAAGGATTGATGACTGGAAAGAAGGAATGGACTGGGAAGGGCTAAGAGAAGGTAATAGTCCTCCGGCTCCCCCACTCACCGTACGAAACACAATAGCAAGCTATTATTTCACGACGGTTTTCTGTGGGGGTGTGGTAATTTCCCGGTGCGAGCTGGCCCAATTCATGCCGAAGCATGGTCGACTCCGCTAATTTGAATTTTAGCCATCTAAATATTATATTAGTATTATAAGTGATTTTAAACTTATGTGACGAATTGTTCACACTTAAAAATTGAAAAAGGTGTGGAAGTGACATCTAAGTATTTTAGCTGAAAACAAAATGTCTTTGTTGCCGTGATTGCAATTTACAAGGATATTTTTAAGAGTTTTATAACTGTATACAAGAGGGCGCTACAGTAAATGCTAAAAATTTTCTTAAGGGTTCTCCTCACAATAGACAACGACGGCAGCTTAGAGACAATCACGTAGAAGCTATCACGATAGGGTAGATGGCTTATATGTCAGTGAACGGCTATCATTGCAAATGAACGTGCGTAATTAGTTGTTGGAACATTGAAGGAATCACGGGAAATAATTGAGCGCACGTCCGCGCAATCATCGGCTATGGTAGAATAATAGGTGATAAAAAAAATAGAAAAAGATTTGATAATATGAAATTAGTTAAACTAGTAATTTTTTATGATAATTATTTTTTCCAATTAAAGCTGCAGATAAAACTATTTGTTACCTGCGCTTTTCAGTTTTGATTTGTCTATGCTGTAGCTAAGTTGGAACATATCTATATATCTATCGAATTATCAATACGTGCAACATTACTATTAAGTATCTACAGATAAGATAAATTTTACCTAAAGGCCAAAACATCCCAACCGGCAACTGGTTTGTCGCTTGGTAAGTTGCTAGTTCGTGAGACCGCGACTAGAGGGCGCAGTGGCCTAATACCGTGCTTCATAGAAGTCATCACAATGCGGTGCGGTAGGACTGCTAAACTTGCATTTGTTTAATTTGACTAGATGTTGTTATTTCCCTGTAGCTATGAAGTTGGGCGTTATAACGACTTTATTTATTTATTTATAATATTTTATTGCACAAACTTAGACAGAAACAACAAACAGCCTTATTGTTTAACAGCAATCTCTGCCTGGTAGCAAAGTTCGGTCAAAATCATTTAATAATCTGTGCCGCAACGAACGACATTTAAGTTTTGCAATACAACCCTTCGTTTCATTGCAGCTACCATTTTCTCTATAAGACTCGGAGAGTCACAAGTAGGGGGAAACCTAGTGACCTTTATATAGCCTATGTCTGACATGTCATTATGAATGCAAATCTTCGCCTAGATACTAGTTGGCATCTACGGCAAAATTTTAAACCACGTTATCAGAGACGAACCTATGATAATCACTTATAGTACCTAGTAGATATATAATAGTTATGATAAAATATGATATCCCAGCTAACAATTATAATTTTAGCTACTCGTGAACTAACAATGAATCTAAAATGTTGTCGATGTACATTAGATAGAAATAAACGACATGTATTCGAATCTTTATTGTGAATAGAAGTACAAATAGGTAGAAACATAAAATATTATATACTTAACGTTGCTTTAAGCTCTAGTTTACACTAAAATTACAATTTTGAAATGAACTGAATCTCAGGACACAAAATCAAAAGAACTAAGCAAAGAAATCCTTAATATTACACCTATAACTATGGCTACTTGGATTACAAAATAATTTTGAACAGCATCTACTAGTTTATAACTATTAATAATATGTAAATATTATTCACTCTTAGACAAGAGCAATAAATTTACAAAAGAGTTTATTTCCACAACAATATTTGTTACACCAAATATTGATTATGAATTTCAGAACTGTGATAACTTAACTTATAATAAAACGGAATAACTACGGAGATCCACATCACCTTAAATTTTGTTCTCAATCATAAAAAAAACAATAAATAAATACTAAAATCACACAACAATAGTTATATCATTGAGTATAAAGAGAAAAATGTTTACTAATAACCTCTACTACATATAATATATTGTACTTCTTATTTCGTACTAATTCATTGCCAAGTGTAATAGATAGTTGATAATCATAAATTTCAATTCAAAAGACGCACTGTATTAAGTTATATGCAATGTAAAATGGAATTAAGACTAGAAAGATACAATAAAAAAATTGTTGCGTTATACCAAAAATTAATGTTCATCAGGCATTCAGTTTGATTTATCACATAAATTATGAATATTTTATTAATCCTAAAATTAAAAATAATAGTACAGTTGCCAATTTAATAAATATAATATCTATGAGTTAAATACCATTGCCTAGCATGAGCCGAGAAAATATTATAGTAATTTATAAACACAATAATTATAAAACATAATGTAACTGATAATCAGTAATGCTCCTCGATAGTAAACAGGAAATATGCATTCTAAAAGTTTCATTCACAGTAAATCAGACATAGAATACTGTATAGTACATAATTATTAAATTTTCAGATGCTGGTAGTAAAACTGTTTAAACGAATGCATTCAGTATATGATTTTGCTGGGTGGTGCTGTACTGCTAGTGCTCATAGCTTGTTCGAGAGTGTCTAAGCGCTTGTAGGCGTGGCCTCGGCTGTTCCTTCTACGATTTGATTGCCTGCCTTCTACTATCAAACCCAAAATCTGTAAAATAAACAAAATTTGATTTTCTTTATGGACAAGTAGGTGATCAGCCTTCTGTGTCTTGCCAGACCAAGACATTTTTTTATCCCTACCGAAAATCGAACCCAATACCCATCAGTTCTACACTCACACATTAACCACTATACTAAGGGCTAGGTAGGATGAGTACATGGTAATAATTCTTAGTAAATTAATGAAATTATTTGATGAATTACAAATCATTTTTAAGTTTTAGATTTCATAATTATACTCACCACTTTAGTGACTTTACTCTTATTATGGTACAAAACGTACAAGAGCCCAACGAGAACAACTGTTGTCAAGAAGAATGGGAAGAAGTGGTCATCTTCCTCTACAAATGTATCCTGAATTGTGTTAGGATATACCATTTCTGTTAACAAAATTACACATTTAAAAAAAAATTATTCCAATGACTATTTCAATTATAAATAACATATACATATTGTCAACATATAATAATCACTACCTATCCTACTAATATTATAAATGTGAATTACGCAAAACTACTGAACCGATTGCAAAGAAATTTGGTATGTAGATAGCTGGACAACTGGAACAACACATAAGCAATTGAATTTTATCCCGATATTCCTACGGGATATAGACTTACGCGGGTGAAACCGCGGGATTCAGCTAGTGAATGTATATTTTACACTATGAAAATAATGTTACTATCGTAGTTGGGCAATGTAGTTTGTAAGTACATGTGGCGGAACATTACCAGTTATGTATCATGCCAAGAATAATTTTTTCTGTTAAGTTAGGGGGCAAGTTACAAGCAAACTGTGCTATTCTGTTATCCTATAATTGTGTAGATTTTAAATAATCCAAACCTTACATAGGTAACCCGTTCTATAGATTGTCCAATTGACAATGTAAGATTCATATCAATTGATTATAATCTACTAAAAAAATAATACATTAAATTGTAAGGAATATTATTTGTAACAATTAGTAGTTATACAGTTGCAATTTCAGAGAATCTTTTATAATCCAGCCATGTTTAGAGCATTATGATGATGTCACACTAGCGTCAAAGGCAATGTTTCAAATTCACTTGTACAAACATTGATTTTAATTATTCATTTACCTTCAGCCAAATTAACTTTACATTTGTATCAATATACTACGCACAATGATGCTCAAATAATTTCAGTTTGATGGCTAGGTTGGATTAAATTCTGTTTCATTTTAATATATGATTCCTTAAAAGAAATTAATTTTCAAGTATGAAAGTATATAAAACAATAGATAACAACTATTTCTTATGTAGTAATAGACATCCTTTTAGGGTTGGAGGGTTACATTTGAATTAACATTTACGTGTTATATATATGATATACCACTGTGCACTTCCAAATTGGATCCCTTTGTATGAATGCTTGCTGGATCATTATTTTAATAAATCAGCATAAAACTAAAATAATGTATGCAAAGCAACTATATATTCAGTTCAAAATAATTTAAATGATTTAAAACTGTATGAAATAGTTACAAATATTAGACAAAACAATTATACCTCTTTGTCCGATATCAACATTAAATGATGTAAGGGGTAGTTTATTTATGTTTTCATTTTCTTTTGATTTTTGTGTTTCAATTTTTGGGTCTGCATTCATTTCCTCATCCATGTTCTCTTGATCAGAAAAAGGTTCACCAGGTCCTGAAATAAAAAACATCAATGAACTCAAATAAATAACAAATATCAAACTCACTTAAACTGAAGATTTCTCAGCTACTATTTAATAACAATTAGAACTGTCAGAAGTATGTTACAGACTTTTATTAACCAACATTCCCAACATGATGAAAGGAGAACATTGACTCTAGATAAAGGAACTTCAATCTTACATATTATATAAATCTTACCAATATTTTAACTTTAAGTTAAAATAACAAACATATTTATATATACATAATGCACCAATAAATGTAGTGGTAATCTAAACTAAAAATTATTATAACAAAAATTGTTGAAAATTTTGAAAATTCAATATGAAAACTTACCAAAGTCATTTTCCATATCATTGTCAGTTTCGTCAACAAGATCATGAGGCACATCTGGTTTGGGATTTTCAATAACAGGTTTCTCTTGATTTTCCTTTTCAGGAGGTGATTTCAAGGCAGGTTCTTCTACAGGTTTTTGAGATTCACTCTTAGATGAAGGAGGAACTGATTTATCATCATTATTTTCTCTAACTTCGGGTTTTTGCAATGCTGAAATATCCTTTGATACTTCGAGGAGCACAGGTTCAATTGGAGATGGTCTGGTGGCTGATTTTGTTGATTGCTCAGACTGCTTCATTTCTTTCACTTGTGGTTCTATGTTGGTTTTTTGAGAACTACCAATATTTTTCGTTGTTTCGGAAACAACAGGTTTAACTTCAGATTTACTGTCATAACTTGTTGGAACAACCACACTACTTGAATGTGTTGCAGCATTTGCTTGCCTAAACAATATCTCTGAACCCCATTTATAATACTTACAGAAAAAGTTTGAATCTTCACTAACCATGCCGTCAACATTGCAAACTTGCAAGCATAATGAAAACTTGTTGAACAAATTTTCCAACTCCTGTTTGTACACTGTTGTAGGTTTCCACTTTTTCGCATCTTCACATATTGTTTCAATGTTCTGAGTGATACTCATTTTGGCATTAAAATTTCCTTCTAAATCCACTTCCGATCGTCCGAATGCAGTACATAATTGATTGTTTATATCATAAAACATTTTACATTCGTAATCTGTTTTTGTTGAATTTTTACTGATTAATTTACAGTTTTCCATCTTGTTTTTCATCATTTCTACTAAAAACAAGTTTTCACAGCTATTCGCCAAATTAAGTACATCATTTTCAATACCCGAAATAACTTGTGTGTGGTTTGTGTTACTCACAGGAAGTCCTAGTCCAATATAGAATATACTTACAAGAACCAAAACAATCCCGTTTGAAGACATGTTTTAACAATTGTTACTGTTTGTACAGAGAACAATCTTCGAAACGTATACGTTCACTTAACACAATTATCGTTACATAAATAAATTGTAGTGTTTGTAAGATGGAAATGAATAGTCAATGCATCTAGTTCTTTTAATAGACTCCTTGTATAAAATATTGCATGCATGCACAAGTCACAACCCAGAAACCGGAATCCAAATTACAATCATATGACATTTGACAGATGACGCAGAACCACAGAGTAAGTAATACACTACGTACGTTAGACATTGAAAAAGTCAATACTAGTCAAGATAAAAAAAATAATTTTCACAGCATACTAGGATCTTATATACTTACATGAGGTTTGAATTAAGCCGTAAAAGTAACGATAGCAAAAAAAAATGCGAGTCAAAAGAATCAGGACGTTGTTATAAATTAAGTTACCATAAGCGTAACAAAGACATTACATTTAGTGTTGCCCAAATTCAGTCTTGGTCTTGCAGTCTTGGTCTTGTTCTCGCGTTTTTGCAAGACCAAGACCAAGAAC